>NC_046372.1:33426552-33684674 GCF_011125445.2 Fundulus heteroclitus
AATATTATATGACATAATATGCATTCCCACTTCACTTTTTGTTTCCAAATCCACTGCACATTGCTAAAAATTTTCTCTTTGACCACACACACACACACACACACACACACACACACACACACACACACACACACACACACACACACACATACACATACACACACACACACACACACACACACACGCACACACACACACGCACACACACACGCGCACGCACACACACACAAATTAATTTGTATTTACCAGGTTTTCAGAGTAATAAGTATAATGTAGCATACATTGCTAAAGAGTTAGTACAAACATCCAAAGCAATACACAGTAGGTCTTTCATTTATTTTGTTAATCTGTTTTTCTTCCACTTGACATTGTAAATTGGCCTCGTAGGAACTTTGGCTCTTATAACATGATTAATTATAAGCCTCTATAAAGTGAAAGTAAAAACGCTTTATTGAGCTACTGAGAGCAATTTTCTATGGGTATAAATTACCAGGTTTTACATGTGGCAAAGTGTGCTACATAAAATGTGATATGTGACCCGCATTACACTCCTGATTGTTTGATTCATTATTATTTTTGTTTGTTTGTGCTGTAAAGGTCCCTGAGCAGCAGAGGATAATTTATAGCTTTACCCACAGTACATGTTAGACCTTTTCAAAACATACCTACCCAATAAGTAAAACCCAACAGTATGGGGCATGACCAAAAACATGGTGATAATAAAAACTCTGAGAACAATTTATTAACCAGGGGCTATGTTTGTGCCTGTATACGGCAAACTTTCCGTCAGAAGTGGAAAACTGTTCTGTCTCGAAGTAAAAAATAGTAGGAAAGTGTTTACAACTGACACATTTATTTATGAGAGTTTAGAAGTTTGGAGGCGAAGCGAAAATGTAGGATGAGTCTATTTATTGAACAAAGGACAGCAAAACACCACAACAAACACACAACACTCAAGATCCAAGATATTTCAGTCGGGAGATATGTGAAAATGTTCTCAGAGGAGAATTGCCCCTGCGGACGACAAATGCCAAAACAACTCTGACAGAGAAAGAAAGGAGGAAAATACGAGTGAACAGAAGGAACAACAATTATTTATGTAAATAATGTGCCATTGCTGCTTATAATTAGTGGGAAAATTAAGCAGAAAAGAAAAGGAGGGGGGGAAACATCACGCATGTCACCCAACTAATTTTTCTTATGCAAATTAACAATTGAAATTATAAATGGAAATTGTGTTGTTGTGATCCAGAGAGGAAAAGGGAGAGAGAGCACTGAGAGATGCCCTGTTTTTTTCCCCCTCTGTTTCGAATTCATTAGCAGGAGATGCAAGCAGAGGCAGATGTAGTTCGACAAAACTTATGATGCTAATAGCAGCAGCATGAAAGGAGAAGTTAGGTTTATTGTTTTAGACAGAATGGTCTTAAAAATAAAATTGTTTCATCCACAAGGTTGGAAACAAAACATCCTTCTGACTTTCAGAAGATGAAAAATTTCCCTCCATGATTTTTCTATATTCAGTTTTTACTTCCAAATATTTAGGCTTAAAAAGGGAAGAAATATCAACACAATTTTAGTTTTTTTTTTTTTTTTGCAGAGGGTTATAAACATGTCACAGTGGTGCAGTAGTTAGCAGGATTGTCTGAAAATGTGGCAGGCTGCAGACAAAATGTTTGGGGCGTTCTCTGTGACGTTTGTTTGACCATGTGTGTGTATTTTTTTTGTTCTTCAGTTATTTTCTATTTTACAAATGCAAACAGACTGCGTGCGTATGTGCAATAATTTCTGTATGCAAAGGTTGTGAAGATACATCAAGTTCACAAGATGAGATGATACACGATATTTGGTTCATAGAACGAGACACGATTTTAGCAATATTCTGGGAAAACTAAGAGTTCCTCTTTTTAACAGTTAAAACATAGATACAAATAACTGTTTTAAATGAGTTTGACAAGTCCAGATTTTTAGGTTTTTCATGTTTCTCTCATTGCATGCAGTCCTAATTCCAAAAAAGACCTTAGAATGCCTTCTTTTTGTTGTTTTCGTGAAAATAATATTTACGAAAACAACAAAAAGTTGTTTTTTTGTTGTTTTGTTGTCCATGGAATCTTTGTTTGATGTTGAATCATTCATAGTCAGTTTGATCAGTTTATATGAATCAGAGATCAATCAATGATGCCACAATAATAATCTAAAAGTACACAGTGTAACAAACAACTTTCATGGGAATTGGCCCTGTAACGTTACACCAAATAATGAAGTTGGCAATCAGGCAAGGCTAACACCCATCTAGCATGAATATTTTCATGAGTGTAAATGACCCTTCAAAATATCAACCAATATTCATCATAAAAGGATCATCTCTGATATAGCTTTGGTTTTGTTTGAGGTATAACTGTCTGAAATCTGTCGGCTGTCATTTTGAATGCAGGTCTATCTTATAATCCATTCCCCACTCCAACAATTTATTTATGTTTTTAGCAAGTTCAGGGACATAATATCGTTCTACTACAGATAGGGAAACTATTACTGATAATACCTTCAGAAAATCTGAACCAATGCTTTCAAGCTGACTTTGCCATTAAATACATTTAAACTATGATGTGAATAGCTCTGCGGTCTGTCCCTTTTCTGCTAGCACCAACTCGGAGCGGTTTGCTACGCCAATGTAGATCTTGCCTCTCTCTTAACATACTTGGACTAACAAAAACAACAACAATGGCAGTCTTTGGAGCTGGGGTTGTGTTTCAGACACTAGTCAATTTATTGTGGATTTTACAGCAACACTTATACCTCCTCTACCTGGTTTGTGTGAACTGTTTTGTCATAGGTCCACACAAATTTAGTTCACAATACTAGTTGTCTATATATTATATTCATAGGACAAATCTATCAGTAAAATCCTGTTTATAATAGTATTCATCTCTATATTTATTCAGTACATATCCATGTCCTGTACTTATGGAACCATTGTATATCCTGCACTTGCTGCTATTGCACTTCTGGTTAGACCTAAACTGCATTTTGTTGCCTTGTGCCTGTACCTGTGTAATGACAATAAAGCTGAATCTAATCTAATCTAAAAAATGGCTCTTTTCTCTGTCCTGCGTTCATTGTTTTGGCCCTGCTCTTCTTCCTTCTTCTTCCTGCTTTACTTTTGTGGTAGTGTTACTGCACCGCTCAATGGTGTGGCATAGGTATTAAAACTATTATGGCTCCTCTGGCTTCATGCCCTTTCATCTTTACACTCAAACTTTTCTGTGAGGATTGAGCATTCCGCTGCGTGCGAATGTAGGCAGAGTCTCTTGTGTTTAAAGTGCCTTGCCTTTATGCAAGTGCTGTGCCTTGCCTTACTGACATCCCTTGGTTTCTACCAAATAGCACAATATGCATGCTTGGATATTTGGAAAGTTGGGAATAATAAAAGCATAAATTAGGCAAACAAATATCAGTGAGTTTAAGGTGCTTGGATATCATGTCAAACAAGTTAAGCAATAATATAAAGGCTCTGATTAATAATTTCCAACTCTATGAACAAATACAATTTTAGTCATTTGAAAAACATACCATACAGTATGCCACTTAAAAGGGACATGTGCAAAATCCACTTTATTTGCCCCCAAAGGTGCCATGACATCACTGCATAAACCATTTCATGTAGTTGATATTGTTACATATGTAAATTCTCCAACAAATTTCATAAAAAGAGTAACGTCAACTTGTTGTTTTGTCAGGCCAGATGTCCCTCCTAAGTAAAAGGGTTGATTGCGGCAAAGATATGCAACTACTACCATATTTGGAAAATCAGTCAAAAGTTTTTTTTAAGTCTTTTGAAAATCGCAACTTGAATTCCCTCACTGGAAACAGTCTTCAGTAAAGTCCCCATAAATGAACTTCAGCCACTCTTCTGTGATTCTCTCATCCTTCTGGGAGTGAGTAGAACCTTTATGCACTTTAGACCACCCTCAGACATATCAGCTCCCCTTTTTAGTTACTGCTGTGAGATCAGTTTGAGGTTGAATATGGGATATTCGCGCTTTGCGGTGACTGCCTCTTGTTTGAGCCATTACAGGGAGGCTGATCTGGGGCAGCCGTCTGCTGCTCCTATGCCTTCCTCCTCTTAAGTCAGACATGCTAGCGCGACTTACAACGGGGGGGAAGGGATGGGGAGGGGAGGGCAGGGTGAAGGCTGTTTGCTTGATGGTGTGCTGTGATTGGAGAATATGAAGGAGTAGAAAGACAATCCGTTTTATGATCTGACCATTTATGAGCAAAGCTCATCAGTGCACAACAACAGACCATATTATACCCCCAAAACCTGACCTGGGTCATATTTTTCAATCCGTTTAGCTTTCTCTGTTTTCTATTACGTTTTTGAACAATTACATCACAGTATTTGATAAATACTAAGTAACTGCCAAATAAGGTCATGGACTTCCAGCTTATCAGTCTTGTGAATCAGCTATTTTCATTTCTATGAGGGATTTTGTAGTCCAGCTGAAGGATGCCAAAGCTACAAGTGGATAAGTAAAAATGTTCCATTGCTCATTACACTGTCACATACTACAAAAAGGAACAAACGGGGTGAAGTGGAACGCTCTACAACCTGGAGGTGGGCGGGGCATGAAGTGTCTCCTTTAGATTTAAAGAGACCGCATCAAAACTAGTTGCTTTAAGACGCACCTTGGAACAGGGATGAAAGGGGGAAATGTGGGTTATGTTAAGGAGGAATTCAGACCAAAGCATTGCAGTTCAACTTTATATAGATCACAACAGAAAAATTTCAATCTGAAAAGGAAGAATTGAAAAGCAATGTTTAAGCGTCCCTCCACTCAAGTTGATAATCTCAGGAAGAGCACCAAGCAATCAGGAAATATACAAGCATCTCAATGAAATTCCTGGTAAAGGCTGATTCCTTTTAATTTTATTGTTATTTGTTTATTTTTCTTTAAATTACGTAACATTTTTTGGGTCCTTGATTTAGACCACAGCAAAAAAAGCAACTTTTGTCATAGGTCGGTGTTGGTAAGGACCTAAAGTGTGGCAGGGACAACAAGACACAGTCATGATGGTGGAGTTGTGTATAATGATTAGAATCTTAACAACTCACAATATATGGGGAAACATGGGAGCCAAGAGGAAAGCAATGGAGAAACATGGAACATAGGATCAGCGGAAATCAGCAGAGAATTAAGCAACGACACGGAGACACACAGGAGCTTAAGCAACAGAGAACACAGGTGTGTCGTAACAGTAATAAGGAAATTATACAGGTGAACTGAATGAGCTGGATTACAATATGATGGAGCATGGCAAACAAGAGATAAACAAAACACGTGAAGCAAATAGATAGGAACAAAACCCCACAAGAAAAACAAAAGAAAAATCATGACAACTTTACTTTGTAGCTTTTTTTCAAGCTTCACTGCTTTTTTGGAACAGTATAGTTATGTCATATCTTGAATTTTCCCACTGTGGGTCAATAAAGGATTATTCAATTCATATCAATTCCACCCCATTCCATTCTATTGTATTCTGTTATGGTTTATGAACTGGCCTCTTTATTTTACAAAAAGATTAGAATTCTCTTAACTACATTTGAGTTATTACAGATTAGATCACCTAGAAATTAAATGATATTGTTACATGTCCAGACTTGAGGCGTTCTTCTTTCAGGCGTTTTCCACTTCAGTGGAGTCTGTATGAAGTGACAGACCTTGACCCTAACTATGCCAATCAGTGACAAGCCTCAACATCCATTAATTGTTTGTCTTACCTAATGATACTGTAATTGAGCGCCTAAAACTAACAAAACACATCTGCTTGGTTATTTTGACCTTTTATCACACCAAACAGCCGAGAAGTTGCCGAGAATGTTTCTTAGTGCTGCCATTTGTGGATGAAGGAAGTATTGTGGCATTGTATTCTTTTTAGGAACACTTGTAACCAGATGTTTGGTTAGGTTTTCAAACAATTACATGAATTCGACTAAGTCAACAATGTAGCTTTTTTCATAGTGCTTTGGAAGAAATCATGACCTAATGTGGATGTTTTCATAAAATATACAACAATCACATGAAATCGTCTAGTGGCATACTTCTGATGGCTCCCAACCTCACCGAAACACAGAAAAGTAGTGAAGGAAACAAGAAAGCTGACCCACTAAAATGCCTTAAACAGTTTCATGCAGTTTCCATCTGTCTGCTTGTCTACAGTTGCTCTGCTTTTGTTCCCATATCACATTTGTCAAAAAAATCTGTTTGAACAGAAAGACTGCTTTTTTTAGCGCCTTGTCCCCCCCCGTCCTTCTTTCGGTCCGGCCATTGTGTGCAAAAAGCATGCGGGTGATGTTAGTCCCTGTCCATAAAAATCACTGTGTCAGTGTGTTCAGATCTGGTGTGTCGAGATGCTGACACAGTTATCAGACACAAAATCCCTGCCGCTCTCCCAGTGCGATCTGTTGGTTGTAGGAACTAAAAAGGCAGTGTCAATGAGGGTGTGATAACTGTGAACGTCTGTCTACATGTGTCTCCTGTCGGGTCGTGTCTTCTATTTTCCCTCGTTCTCCGCCAACACCTCACACACACACACACACGCACCTACACACACACACACACACACACACACACACACACACACACACACACACACACACACACACACACACACACACACACACGCACACAGAGCTCCCTGCTTTCTGCCTCCCCTCTGTCACTGGGAAGTTTAAAAAAAAAAGAGAGAAAAAAAAGGAGCCAGGATCAAATGAAGTTGGAAAATGCCTGTCTGCCGTTCATCTGACAGCACAGCATCCTGAACCCTTTTAAAAGAGAGTGCAGAGAAAAAAAGGAAGAAAATAGGACACATTTCGTACAATTTATGCAGCGTTAATTTTTCCAGCCCCCGCGTCGACTGTTTACACAGTCCTGCACATCTCAAACCTCCCTCTCTTCTTCTGTGCCCCCACATCTCTCAAACCGCAATCCTTTCTTTACTTTTTCATCCCACCCCTCTCACTTTTGGTGGCTTATGTTATTTAGATTCTTGTGTTTTTTTTCTTCCCTCCAGTTTTTTTTTTTTGTGTCACAAGTGAGGATGCTCTCCCATGGGGTGGCTAAATTTACATCTCTACATATGACAAACACAAACAAAGAAGGAAACAAATCAAATGTTCGAAAGAAATAGAAAGAAAGAAAAAGAGGCCAAAAGAGGCTGTGAATGTCAGCCTCAGAACATACGTAAAAATATAACAGAAGCATCATTGATAATCTATGAATAGATTAAAGTTGCACAGCAATGGTTGAGTACTCTAATGACTCCCTTGGAACTAATTCTTTAACATATTTATTTAAAGACAAGGCACATAAATCACCTGTGTGAAAATCCAAATCATCTAAAACTATTTTACCCACTGACAGCTCTATAGATCATAGGTTTGATACCAAAATTAAAAAAAGGAATAAATCTGAAAATGATTGACATACCATACCTTTGATAAAGTAATCATTCACTTTAAACATTTTCTTGTTGTTTCACCTTAGAATCTAAAATTAAATGTATTGCAATGGAAACACAAAGTAATGCATTATTTCAAAGCGTAAGGAAAATAATTTCTTATTTTCTAAAGCATGATGTGGCTTTATAGACTGTCTACTTCACTTTGATACCCCTGAATAAAATCCATTCCAAGCAAGACCCTTCAGAAGACACCAAATAGGTAAATGGAGTCCATCTGTTTCTAATTCAGTCTCAATATGAATACAACTGTTCTGTTAAAGTCTCAGAGGTCTCTCAGAGAACATTAGTGTACAAAGGCATCAGAAAAACCTTGGAGCACAGCAGCAAGGATAGGGATGAAGTTATGGAGGAGTTTATGAAACAATATCGCAAGCTTTGAATGTCTTACAGAGCGCTGTTCAATCCATTATCAGAAAATGGAAGGTCTGTCCACAACTGTAAGCCTCTCAAAATATCATCTGCTTAGAATGACAGGTTGGGGAAGGAGGACATACAATGGAGAAGCAGCCAAGAAGACCATGGTAACTCTGGAGGCATTGCAGAGATCCACATCTCAGGGAGGAATCTGCTGACAGGACCACCACTAGTCACATATTCCACAATTTTGACCTTTATGGAAGAACAGCATGAAGAAAAAGCCACAAGTGCCACAAAACTCTAAAAAAAACACTCAGTTTTAGAAGTCCTGCTTAGAGTTTGCCATGAGCCATGAAGGGGACATGCTCTGGCCAGATGAGACCAACATTGAGATATCTAATTTGAATATGTGGCAGAAATCTAACACTGGACATCACTATGAACACACCATCCCCACCATTACACACAACAGTGGTAGTGTCATGCTAAAGATCCAAGACTGGGCTGGAGGTTCACCTTTCAGCAGGAGAATCATCCTAAACTTATGCTATGTTGCAAAGAAGAATGGACAATACCTTCACTCTCTGGATGTACAAATCTGTTTAGGTCATACTCCAAAGATTCGTGGCTGTAACTGCGTTAAATTGCTGTTTGACAAAGTCTTGACCAAGGGAATGAAATGCAAACACACAACCCCTTTAGTCCTTTCTCTTCCACCTCTATGGGGTAAGAGAGCTTTCTAAATAGATTTGTACATAAAAGGATAGTTGTGTCCATATCAGTCAGAAGTTGTGCATAACAAACATTTGTAAACTCATAATAATTTAAATCACATTCAAAAGATACAACATACGGTTTAAATAGTTACAACTTCAATAACTAATAAATACAAATTTCAAGTTTAAATTTGTGCTTTACTCTTTATGAACACAAACAGCAGCGGCTGCTTGAGAATACGGATTTTTTCTTTGAGAATACGAATTCACAACAGTGGTCTGACGTCACGGTTTCCAAGGCTGGTTAGTGGAGCACAGAGTGCGAAGATAGGAGCCGCGCATGCGCTCTTCAGACTGACCGTCTCTGAATGCACCGCGGCTGCAGCTTCATTCCAGACAGCGCAGAGCTCACAGTGGTAAGTTAAACACTCCCTTTTCTGCTGCTGTTGTTTAAAAGTACGTTTTCAGATCGTTTGAGGCGAGAACATTATACTTTTAAGCTTCCCTACGTGGCCTGTTTACAGAGTTAGTGCATCATTTTAATAAAAAGTCCGACGTTGAGCGTCTGTGCCAACTGGTAGGTTTTTTAAGATTGACAGCCTATTTCCTACTTTTATCTTTAAAAAACAACAACATTGAGGATGGTATTAAACATGTGATCACGTTGAAATTGTGACTATTTATCTGTAAAGAATTAAAATGAAAACATAATTTTTATAACAGTAAAGGGAGTAGGGTTAAGCTACTTTGTTGCACCTACTAACCTTCACAGCATTGTTCATTAAGGAAAAGTTATTTCTGTCTGCCCACCTTTACAATGATTAATCTATAAATTATGTGCAGTTAGTTCAGTTAATTCTTTCAGTGAAATGGTAGAAATACCAGAGAAGGGAAGCCATTTGTTACATTTACTACTATATTAATCTGCATGTTAACCACATATAGTTTTATGGTGTAAAAAGGTGAGAATTGAAAAAACAATTATGGTAACATTTGGCTTTTTTTTTATTTACAGTAAGAAACAGAAACAAAAAATGTGAGGATAAACACTTCTGTGCCGATCCTCCAAATATTTTTTAATGAAGGGGACCTGAAACCAGCCTTCAGGCTAAACAGGGCCACCATCATCCTCCTCCTTCAGCTGCTGCCCATCAGAAGGTCCATGGATGGCCACAGGAGATAGAGGTGACCCTCTGCTGGCTGGCCTGCGGTGCATCCTATAGGGAAACAGCTAGGCAGTAAGATCTCTTACCTTCTTGTCCTTAAATAGAGCCAACAATGACACACAATTGATACATAGATTATATAAATTGGATAGAAGATTAAGACAGATCAGCATATTACCTAAATTACAAGTTAATTTTATATTTGGTACAGGTCAAGTGGAGGCACGCTACAACAGGCACCACACCAAGGCTGATAAACATCGTTGAGCGCGCCTTTGGTGATCTGAAGACACGGTGGCGTTTCATCTTCTTAAGGGTGCTGGAGGTCCGCCTGACGTTTGCCCCAAAAGTAATCGCCGCCTGCTGCATCCTCCACAATATTAGTATAGAGGCAGGGGACCAGCTGGACGTGGAGGATGAGGAGGTTGACCCAGAGGAGGATGACCATGCTGAAGACAGGAAGCTGCTCCAGCTGGCTGCATGTTTAAGTGAACATGACTACACCTGACCTTATGTAGATCAGTTCTAGTCATGTACACGTGCTGCTTCATTTCCTTTTTTTCACTACCTGGAAAAATACATAAAATAATCAGTAAATTAATTTCCATTCCAACTATTTTTAATTGTATGTTTGTAGGTGTTGTCTATTTGTATAAGATGTGAATAGAAGTTATTTCATTGTTTTAAACCACGTTAGTAACTGTTAATTTGTTGAATATGTTACACCTTCATTCTGTTCCAAAGTTAAAACATTTGTCTAAAATAAATATCTGTATTTTTTTCATATATTGTTACTATTGTTTTCTTTCCCTCTTTCTTCTCTCGATTCTTCTTGTCCTCACTCAGAGGAAACTCACTTAGATAGGAAAAACATTTATAGAATTTATTTATAGATTTATTTATAGATTTTATATTAGGGCTGGACGATATAGAAAAAAGCATATTGATAAAAAAATGCATATTGATCGATAGATAATTATCAAAAAGATTTAAAACCTGGCTCTTATAATATTGCTAAATGACTTACTTTTAATATATCACACACAAACACTCAATCCCAATTTAATTCTTATTTAACCAACATTTTTAATTATAACTGATTTTTTTTAAATGAAAAATGACTTAACTTAAGAGACCTGGGTGATGTTATTAAATACTGACAAAGAATAAACTAAAGTGACCAGCGCTGTTAGAGAAAAACTTGCAGCCCGGAACTTTTTTATCGCGGATCATGAGTGGCGAGTAATTGTTTGAAGCCAGGTTTTTCATGTCCATCACTATGAAGCACGTTACTGCATGCGTGATGTCCTTACGCCGCCAGGACGCTTTGTCATTTTATCACAAAGAACGGAGCCCAGTAGCTGCTATACCTGCTTTGTTTTGGAAGAACTTCCATAAGATTCCTAAGAAGATGACGCGCAGCAGCGCGGGGCTGACACAACTCGCGCTGCTGCGGTAGTGAGCGCCTTACATGATGAAACAAGTTGGTTGCGTTACCAGACTTTGTTTTTACCGGTTCCTTGCAAATTTTACAAATCACTGTGGTTTATTTCAGTCAGGCTGGCGAACTAGTAAAACCCCGTTTTGGGACAATTTCCTCCGCCGCTCCTTGCTGCGACATATTCACGTGCTCTGTGTTGTGGTTTGAGAGGGCGGAGCTTTGTGACGGCGTGCCTGGGTCCGCGATTACGATTGGTCGAGAGGAAGCAGTGACTGCAGCATCGACTAATATAGGCTAAGAGGAAGGAAGGGACACTGTCTCTATAACCGTCTTTTATCGACACTTTTTTCCCCTTATTGTGCCACACGTCTTTCGACTGATATATATTGTTATTAAATTATGGTCCAGCTCCATTTTATATGCTGCTGTCATTCTTTGGAGACATTTACAATTTATTCCAGCAATTATTGAGTTAATAAAGCAACACGCGTCAGCCTGATAAACACAAAACAAATCAATCACTCTTTTTTTTAAATTACGCACTAACTCTGTAAACAGGCCACGTAGGGAAGCTTAAAAGTATAATGTTCTCGCCTCAAACGATCTGAAAACGTACTTTTAAACAACAGCAGCATAAAAGGGAGTGTTTAACTTACCACTGTGAGCTCTGCGCTGTCTGGAATGAAGCTGCAGCCGCGGTGCATTCAGAGACGGTCAGTCTGAAGAGCGCATGCGCGGCTCCTATCTTCGCACTCTGTGCTCCACTAACCAGCCTTGGAAACCGTGACGTCAGACCACTGTTGTGAATTCGTATTCTCAAAGAAAAAATCCGTATTCTCAAGCAGCCGCTGCTGTTTGTGTTCATAAAGAGTAAAGCACAAATTTAAACTTGAAATTTGTATTTATTAGTTATTGAAGTTGTAACTATTTAAACTGTATGTTGTATCTTTTGAATGTGATTTAAATTATTATGAGTTTACAAATGTTTGTTATGCACAACTTCTGACTAATATGGACACAACTATCCTTTTATGTACAAGTTTATTATGGAACCGCTTTTACCCCATACACCTCACAGTTCTGTGCCACATTGTATTGGTCTATCACATAAAGTCCCTAGAAAATACATTTTAGTTTGTGGCTGTAACGTCACAATTCTGGAAAAAAAGGGACAATGATACTTTTGCAAGGCACGGTATGTTTCTGTTTTTACATGAAATTAAGTGTTTAAATGGCAGAATAAACTGGAGAAGTCGGTCCAGTACTTTAATACTATTGTGGTGTCACCTGTCCTACCCTGTCAGGGATCCTGAAACATCCAGGCTAAACAAGAGCGCAAGTAGCAGCGTACCTTCATGTTTCTTGGTGAAGAAAGTAACCTTCAACATCTTTCAGGAACCTTCTCCATCATAACCTCAATTTACCACAACATTCCCCAAACACAAATTCTACCCAAAAACAGCTCACAAGACAAAGGTTATCTACTTAAAGAGGTTAGAGTGTGCGGCTACTGTGCACTTGTGTGAACCCGTTAGGCTTGCAGCAGGAAAGAGGATCCACCAACAATCTACTATCATGTTTTCAGATGTACCTGTTTCGTCCTGCTGTTTCAGCACCCGAATACCTGGAGGAGATTTGGGAAGAGGCGTTTGTACAAGAAAGGGGGGATTGATCAGCCTCTTCTCAAAAGTGAGTGTGTGTGTGCTGAGGGCAGGGGGTGGGGGGTGGGGGTGTGCGTCAGCGCTTGTGACAAGCAGAGGGGCCCTGCTGTGTCTCAGCGCGTCCTCTCTGATACATTATTAATTAGGTAGTGTTTAGAGTAACGAGCAGAGCGTTTGAGCACCCCCCCCCTCCACACACATACACACACACACGCACCGCCCCCCCGCCATCGGTGACATGCTCACTGGGAATCCGCTGTGTGACTGCAGATCAGAGGAAGCGACAATCTGACACCACATCACCTCCTTCCAGAAAAAGAAAAAAAAATCAGAGAGCTGAGCTCCCAGGGAGGAACACAACACCTCCAGCAGTTTCTGTTTGCCCGCGTTAGCAGTGGTTTGTCCGCTGACATGATGCAATTACTTCTTTTTGACAACTGGAGGTAGTGGACATAGATGACCTGGGGCTTAGATCTAATGCAGCTGCAGTTTCTTCTGTGCATACCTTTAATTAATTAATTAATAAAACATTTTCTATCTTTATCCCAAAAGCTTCACTGACACTAACTTATGACAGGTATAAAACCCATTTGTTTACTGAAAGTCATTAAAAAAATCACGATCAAGTGGTCACCACTAGTTCTCTTGGAAATTAAACCTCATATGTTCCTCACAATTAATTAATGTTATATCATTCATCAACAAAGATGCTTGTTTCAAATGCATTCTATAAATAAATCTTCATGTGTTTTGCTCCAGATTTCTGAGAAGAACGGTGGCTTTTAATTGCATTCATCCAACGGCTAACAGTTTTCTGACAGTTTGTTTCACAGTTTTCACACTATCAAAAATGCAATGCAGTCTCACCCTGGAGCATGTTGTAGCTGTGCTGGTCCACAGCAAAAAAAAAAGGAAGAACATTTTTATGTCTATCTGGCAAAAAAAACAACCCATCTGTTTAAATTTGCATCGGTTTATAACTTTATAAACAGTCACAATAAATCACTAACTGTATGAATGTTAAAGTCTGACCAGTCTGTTTTAAACAGGGTTAGTCTCATTGTGTCGTATGTCATACAACTTGGAGCCGGATCGGAAAAGGTTGGTTGAAGAAGGAAACCAGGACAATGAGAAATTATTCACAGTAATAAAAGCATTGTAATTTTTATTTAATTTGGCTGATATGTTTTATTGTCATCGTCAGTTCTTATTTAGATCTGGCATCAGAATTTTTCCAACCACTTTAGAGATAAAACTTATTATCTACTGGTTTTCTAAAATGAGCTAGCAGTAGCCTTTTCTCTTGTGGCTCTAGATACGTGGTGGTGGACATATTTCAGGTGTTTGCACATCTGCTCCGCTTTGCACACACAATAGATTATGCTTTAGTCTATATTTAAGGTACTTGCTTATGACAAATCATACATCGTTTCCAGCCTTCTTTACTCTGATAACCTATATCGAATCCAGCTAATTGACTTTAAACGTCAGCTAACTTGTAAAGAGAGACCACCACTCTCAAAAATAAATACAACTGTTCTATGAAGGCCTAAGATGTTTGCAAGAGAACATTAGACAACAAACTGTTTTGTGGAACAAACCCACCAAACTCTGAAAATAGAAGGAGAATAACTATTAAGACGAGGCCATCCACCCAAACTGACCAGGTGGGCAGGAAGAACATTCATCAGGGGCTTTGTTCACATGTAGCTGGATATCTGGGAAAATTAATAATTTTTTATGTTTTGGTCTTTCATCTACACAAAAACTCCTTTTTACATCACTTAAAACTATTATTTATGAAAACCATGCCCAATTTGGAGATTTGAGAAATTTGTATTTGTGTTTACATGTGTACATGACAAAACAGAGCTTTAGGATCCTGCGTGTCATGGTTAGTTTGTGACAAATCACAAACTATGACATGTGCAACTGTTGTTATTGACTTACCCATGCAGTGGAGGAAAAAATTAACACATCAAGGAGGTGCTGATTTTTACGTTGGTTCAGACGCTAGTACAAGCCCACTTAGTTTAGTACGTTAAGGTGTAATGGAGAAAGAGCACTTGGAAATGAACTATTTTGCACCAACTCACCCTCTCAATCTGGAGGAACCACATGGTTGCTTTGAATGATTCTGACCGGCTGACATAGGTTTCATATATGCGCTACACTGCACCCTATGCGTCTGGCATATTTCAAGCAATGCTCAGTGGTGTATATGTGCACCACTGAGCATTTTCTTTTCTGAAATCAATCCCATGTTGTCGATATTATTCTTCAAAATGATGTGGGGGAGATATTACTTTTTATGATGATCTGGCTAAATGTGACGGCCACTGGACTTCTGTTTTATCTAAAGATGTTGATATGCTAAAGGGCTTTTCTGCACCTGGAATTAGTGTAACACATTCCTACATAGCTCCCAGACATAGGCACTACTAGGATATGATCTTTATTGAAATGCATCTCCAAAAATCATACTGATGTAAGTGACAAGTAAGGGATGGTATTCACTCTCAGACGTGCACATCACACACCATAAGTGCATAAACCTGAAAAAAAGAAGACACAACCAGAACACCTCTGTGGCTCTATAGAAGTTTGAAGTGCTTGAAACGATTTCTTTCTCAGTGGCCACTGTTTCTGTGATGCTGTGCAGTGAAAGGAGTCCCTGGTGCATGACCAACTGAAATGTGTGTGTGGAGCAGACACTGGCTGAAATTCCCACTATAACGTTACTCTTTTTGTATGTCTTGCATTGTCACATAAATGGACTTCGATGAACTCTTTGCAGTGTCATCATCTTATTAGCATCTACCTGATCGCTCCATGAGGAGACTTTGGCCCAATAATAGCATCACTCTAATGCTGTTAATGCATAACACCATACATTTCACACTATACTATGCTAGACAGATGCTTTACTCACCCTGGGATGCTAAACACTTGAGACTAAAAAAGGGAAAACTGACTGCACTACTTACTGTATATTCCTTAATTTAGCTAATAATGATGTGTTATATGACCACTCGGGACAACTAAAAGAGCAATTAAATTTACTTCCCAATCCCCAAAAGTGTCATATCCAGAGCTGTGTGTGGTTTGGTGTTTTTATATGTGTCTCTCCTCACCTCTTCTCATTGTCGGGTGTGACTGTCAGGTGTGTTCCCACAGCTTGAGCTAGCCAAGGCTAATCAGAGGGAGCATAAGGAGGAGCAGGTTTCCTGAGGCAGATGCTAAATTGTTTTGATCTCATGAGTGGTAACCAGGCGAGCACCTTCTCGGTGTCTGAACTTGTCTTACTGCTTTTCCTCTGCAGGAACCAGTTCCCTCATTCATGCTTAGTTCATGGCTCCCAGTGCTCTGCTTCCATGCACCCAGTGATTGTTGGAGATTCTCTTTGCAAATCTCCACCGCTTCTCTGGCCCCCCACTGGCACAAGCTGTCCAGATCATTTCCACAACTCACCACTCACTCACCTGCCTGTCCACCCTCCAACTTAGACTAGCATACATGTTTTTTTTAAACACCAACATACGTGACAAAATAGGAAAAAGTTTGACAGCAGCTTAAGGTCAAGCCTCCAAACTCCAAATATCTCCAGGATAGCCTAGCAGTCCCATCAGATCTTATTCCACGTGTAATGGGAACGTTTCATTCCAAGTTGGGTCAAGGTATGTTGCCATTTAGTGCACAAGGTGACACTAAAATGACATACTGTGACTATAGCAATTGTATATCTCAGTATATTAGAATGTTAATGGAAGTTTATTTATTGCAGTAATTCAATCATGAAAATTAAAACCTGTCCAGAATGTACCCCTCCTTTTGCTTAATGCCTGCTGGAGATCAGCACCAGACCCCTGTGATCCTCACAGGTTAAAAATGAATTGGTAATGAATGGATGGAGGATATCCTAATTTACTGGTCACCCAGACAGATAAATTAAATCACATGTCCTGTCTGTGATTTTTGCTTGGAAAAATGTGTTCTTTGAGTTCTTCCAAAGTCTGTTGCTTCACCTTTCTCATGTTCAGGGTTAACTGTAGTTGTAATAAATGAGACAAATATTAAGATGGCAATATAAAAAACTGTTATAAAACAGATTTTATATTCTGTTTTAAAATAGTTTCAAACATTAAACATGGTAGCAACACAAGTCAGCACGTTTCATCACAACTATTTATCCACTAAATGAATTACAAACAACCTCGCCGTCAAGTGCGTAATAACTACTACAAAAGCTGTGGAGTGTCATAAATGTTACAATGTAAACATGTCCCCCATGTATTCTGCTGATAGGTAATGGCTACGGTCATTGTTTGAAATGGTGTTTGGCACTGTTGCCAAGTGATATCACTCCGTCCCTCCGCATACACACATAGTTGCTGGACTTTGCTGCCCTGTTTTGAACATAATGCCAAAATGAACTTCACTGTTATATTGAATTAACTGCTGATCCGGAGCAGTTTCTGCAACCTCCGCATACGTTTTGAATCCCTGCTCCCTCATCAATTGTCTCCACTTCACCTGGTAATAATAGCGGTGCCGATACAGACTCTTGTTTTTTCACCGTTATTATTTATTTTTCTTTTCTTGGTTACTTTATCTTCCCTCATCCTGGGCAAAGAGTATGGGTAGTCCTCCATTTGAACAAACGGCAAATAGAATGATCTACGGTCGTCTTTGCTTGTTTTATACTCCTCCTACACTGACAGTATGTCTTGATATAAGAAACAGACAAGGAAAATTCGTATGGCTGAGAAGTTTGTCCCCTTTTGGCTACTGATATCAGAAATGGCGTTGCACAACATGGGTGCACCAACACCCAGTTTAGAAACAACTAATTCTAAGTTATGAGAACACTTTAATTTTTGATGTGATGTTATTAGACTTTGCCAGAACATGTATTTATAAAAGCAACACTTGATGTTCGCTAATTAAAAGCCAAATCTGGAGAAACTGATGTCAGTGGCTTTGCTGTTATTTGGTAAGACGTTTTAACTTTTAATCAGTAAGTTTAACTATCAGGAATTACCATTATGTATATCTATAACGTCATTTTGACTAGTCGTAATGTCACTGTTATTGACATTGCTAACAATATGAATTTTGATTTAAGATATAGCTAATGTCATTCTAGTCAGAACTAAATTACATATATCTATGATAACAAATGACACTTTTTGGCCTAAACATGTTATTTTTTGCAACATTGAGCATTTTTATTTTTACTTAGTTTTGTACATTATACATTGTACAATATACCATGATGTAAAGTCTGTATAATCTTCAGATTTGTTTTGACTTGGCCCTGAGTTGAACGTGTGTGATGATTTATATGTAAACAAATTTTAACACTCTCTTTTGTCAAGCTGTGCAGAGTTTGTGTTTCTTTCCTCTAGTAAAGTTGTTTTAACTTTAATTGTTTTAATAATTTGGCTGCACAGAGCTCAACAGAAGATGGAAGACTTGTGACATTAAAGGATGAGTATCTTGTTAATTTCCTGTTTTTCCTCTTGTTCACTGTTTCCTTCTCCTATTCTACTACTTGTATATAAAAAGGACCCAGTGCTTTTTTATGACCATCATACACCTCTCATAAATAATGCAGATGTGAATATTTCCCTACCAATCAACCCTTAGCATTTTCTTTTTCAGCTCTGCTACTGTTTTGTATGAATTTATATTTGGGGTCACAACTCCTTTCCCCTTCCCCCAAGAGCATGTTCACATTATACTAATCTCTTTCTACTATTACTGTCTGACTAATTTGGTGCTTTTCTCTCTTTGTCATCCCCCCACACTTACACTCCACTGCCTGTCTGCCCTTCAAATCTTCTGTGTCTGGCTCAGCCTCTCGTGCCTTCTTTATTACTGACTCTGCTGCGTTTCGCTTCTTTGGGACGACTTCTGTGCAGCTAAGCTGAGACCTTATCATCTCTATTAGACTTCTTGTGTGCATGTATCTGCACCGAGAAATGCAAATGCAACATTTGAAAGAGTTTTTCTTCCTTCTTTTCCCTGTACACCACATGCAGCATCACTGACTTTGCTAAATTTCAGCATTTCTCCCTTCATTTTAGGAGCCCAGACTGTGGACAGTGTTGTAGTGCTGAAACGGGTGATGTTGACAGCTAAGATTTAGCTTTTATTTTTCCAGGGGCTACTCAGCAGAATGTAAAAAGTACCTCCATAAAGAAGTGTATCTGAGAGCGACTGCATGTGATTCCACAGCACAGTTGATGATGACACCACCATCCCTCTTGGTGACGGATGCACTGTTGCATCCTCCCGACTCTCTGGCCCACTCTGGTTATGAATGTTGCTGGCATACCATAGAAATACTCGGGTAAGTCTTTATCTTCACTCGCTTTAGTCAGAGGCTAAGTTTTACTCCCCACAAAGCCTTAGATAAAAATAAATAAATCCAATTTCTAGTTCTTTATATGTTATACCGAAAGGTTCAGAACCAAATCCACTTCTTAGATTATGCCTTTATCTGTCTTTGTCGTTTATATCCCAGTTGAAAGCATATTCATGTCCACCATCATATAGCAATCCACAGCAGGCTGTTTGAGTAGTGATTTGATGAAATGGGGAAAATAGGTAATCATTGTTTGTCTCAGTAAATATGTTTCTAAAGGGATTATGGACATGATTTTGGTAACAACTCGAGTAGTCCTCAAATGTAAATAAAGCCACGTAAATTAGTCATATATTAATTCAGGTGTTATAAAGAGAAAATGACACGGACTATGTATTGAACACATGAAAAAAAAAAGCAACAAAAAGGAATCGAAAGCCAAGAAAATAGATGAAGTCTTTCAAGTATTGTGAAAGCAATCTTGCTCCCTGACTCGTATGTGGTGTAGCATTTGTTGATGGCACAAGAAGCATGTCATGATGGTCAGAAGCACATAACTGTCCCAAAACCTGAGTAACACTGTTATTGCAAAGCATTCTGATGGCATTGGTTATAGATGTGTTTTTGCACTTCTACAGACCACAATAGGAGACTGAAAGAAACAGAATTTTAGCATAAACTGGTTACAGCGAGGTGGTTCTTAAAGATTTCCTGGGACAGGAGTCAAAAGAGTAATCAGAAGATTTGTCAGAGATCCAAAGATGATTTAGTGAGATACTTTACATTAGCAGACACAGTTGTAAGAAATCCAGAACCCCTTGCACCAGCTAAGGGTTTAGCAAAGGGTCTAAGAATTTTATCACAATACTTGATGGCAGTCTGGATGCCATTGTTCTTTGTGTCTTTCCATGGATATGCCTCCCAGAACAACACTAACCTTAATCTCCAAACCGTTCATGCTGAACTATGTTGCAGGCAGCGTAATGTTCACCACAGCTTTTCCTGACCCTTTCATGTCTGTCAGATGAATGGTAGCTGCTCTCATCTGTGAAAAGAAAAGGACAAAGTGACAAACCTGCCAATTCTGGTAAATGCTAGTCAAGCTCCATGGTGCCAGACAGTGAACACATTGGATCTACGGGACTACGTTGGGCCCTCAGGCCACCCTCATGAAGTCTTTCTCTAATGGTCTAGTCAGAGGCATTTACATTTGTGGCCAGCTGGAGGTCACATTGTAGTAAACATGATGAGTACTGCCAAAGGAGCTGATACCGGTCCTGTCTGTGTAGGGACCAGGTATGGCCTTGTGCTATCATTTTTGAACCTGATCAAATGCTAAACTGCTGAAAAGTAGTCACAAAATGAGGATAGCAAAAAATGTCTGTAGCTTTCACCTGTAAAACCATTCCTGTTTTTGGGGTTGTGTCATTGCTGCCCCTTCAGTGCTCCTATTGTGAATTTCATTAACACCAAAGCAGCTGACAGTGATAAACAACAATCTCTACTACTTAAATGACCAGATCTTTACTTAAGAAATTTAACTGACTTGATAATGTACTTTGATTAAAAAGTCTTCCTTTAATTTTTTCGAGCAGTGCATTTACTATTACAGTTGATGCGTTAAATATTTATTTCCCCCGCTGTATGTGAATTTGCTTACTTGTTCTTGATTTGTTCCATTTTCTAACACTTATCCAGCATACAAATTCGGTTTCTACAATTGGCCAGTGAATCAAAAGGTAAATAAGAATTTGTACATTTGAGTTATCAGTTTCAACATTTACAATTTCAACATGTTTAAAAAAAACGTAAGCTAAAACAATCCCTCTCTCTCTGTCTATTTGTGTTCATGCTCACATCCACCTACACACGTAGACGTTTGCAGCAGCTCTCTCGCAACCTGACTTTTCATTATCTCCCCCCCTAGAGCGGTCCAGGGGGGCAAACTGTGTGGCTGCAACAAGCCAAACATGCTTGGAGGCTGCAGCCGCAGTGAAATGGGCCAAGCACCTGCCCCAGGTGTCAACAGGCCTCCTTGGCCCAGAGTGGCAGACACCCTCCTGAAAGAGAGAGGAGATGGAGAGCCAGATAGAGAGCCATCTCATTAACTACTCCCCTGGGCTGCAACTAAACAGGGGGATGGAGAGTGTGAAGACCATGTCACCTCTGTGGATGGCCCTCGTGAACTGTGGTTAATTGAAATCTGATATATCTGAGTCCCTACTTGGAAGCCAACCAGTCAAACAGCAGGCTGGGTTTCATCGTGCCAAGTGAAGCTAGGAGAAAAAAGGGAGAGAGGTCCAGCTTTCACTTTTTTTCCCCTCATCTTCCACATGTCCAGTCTTGCAATCTACAGATTTATTGATTTGTTTGTGAGGTGTGAACATGGCCCATCACTGCTCTTCTACGACAAGAGCTGATCACTGAGCACAGTTTGATGCTTACATCTATGTTTTTTTCTTTTTTTTTTTGTGCGCTGACCTTGGCTGAAGTAGAATACAGGTTTTCTAATATTCCCCAATCTTAGAGAGGAGAATGCCAGATGGGGATACAGGCAGCAAAGACATATCCACACAAAGAGCTGTTTAACTGTCCAGAGGCCCTCTGGGTACTCCACCTTTCACTTTATCCCTTTAATATTTCATGTCCTGGCCCTCAGCCGTGCTCTGGCCAAATGCCTCTGCCTGGGTTACTGGAATATGGATGAGAGTGCACACTTACCCATTTACCTGGATGTCAGCGGGAAGTGGTTCTAAACAATACACCTTGCCTCCTCACAGCCTCACCTCGGCTCACCTCACTGGGCCAAGAGCTAGCTTGTAAGAGAGAGGAGGAGGGACTGAAGGGGGTCAGAAATAGACAGAACAATCCTACAAAGAGGAGCCTTGGGATAACGAATGCACAACACCAAGGTGAGAAGATGGAGGATGATCGTTCTTCTGTTAGGATTGATGGCTGTATCCTAAATAAATATGCAATCTGCACATTTAGTCAGCGTGCATGCTTAAAGGTTCTTGTGCAGTGATAACTCACATGGGAGCAGCTGTAAACACTAGGGTCGGGACAAGATCTCTTGCACTATTAAAACACCACAATATCTCTTGTCAAAGTGACATTTATCTCACAAGGAGATGTCCAGTTTTCTGGTCAAACATGGACAGGATTATTCAACACTCATTACAGGTTCTTAATGCACAACCTGTGATTAGTGAAGCCCTTACATGGTCAAATTGATTGGTACCAAAGGGTTTCACAGGTTTGCCTAAAAAGTAAATCAGACAGCTGCAGCTGATGCAGAACGCTGCTGCCTGCATCCTCACTAAGACTAAGAAAGTAGCGCACGTCCTCCCAGTTTTGAAGTCTTTACACTAGCTCCCTGTATCTCAGAGAATAGATTTTAAAAATACCACTGCTAGTTTATAAATCACTTAAACACATTAAAGATTTGTTGTCATATGAAACTTTCAGACGTCTCAGGTCTTCTGGTTCAAATCTACTATGCATCCCCAGAATCAGAGCCAAACATGAAGAACCAGCATATACCGTATTTTTCAGATTATAAGGCCTTATATATGATTACCATACTTGTTGTGATTACTGACCGATCTTATGTGGTACAATGCGCTCAAACATCTGTTATAATGTGTAAGTAAGACCTTTGTAAGCAGTGAAGCTGCTCCGCTCAATGGATATTCAGTACACTGTGTCCCTACCTGATCAGCACCCTGAGCTGTCTACAGGACTGCCTGACTGTAATGTTTAAACTAGAATTGCATTCATGTAAAGCAGTCCGCGCCTGGAGTATGCCCTAGCAACAATAAACCTAGTAAGTTAATTCAATATTAAAGTTAAGTTTATTTTGGCCTTGTGTCAGAAACAGGGCAGTGTAGTCCAACTACTCTGTCCTTCCGATAGAAGCGGATAGCTCTCTCTCTCTCTCAGAAGAGAGCTGTGTACGTGAAGGGGTGGAGTGATATTACACCCTTGGGAAGAAGCTGTGGCTACTAACATAGCTCACCACCGTCAGGGTGTGAATGTGTGAATGATCGTAGTGTAAAACGTTTTGGGGTAATCAGACTTGATAGAGCGTTATACAAGTACAAGCCATTTACCCTTTACTATACAGCTCTTACTATAAATAAAAAAGTGCTGGGTGGTAATACAGTGTTAAGGTACTGGATGGTGGGGACTGGTGCTAAAAAGGTTTGAGGGGTGCACTGGATGTCGGAGATTACAACAGAACAATAAACTCTACTTGAACATATTTTCGTCCATAGTTACTTACCTGCTGGTTGATCCTATCCAAATTCTGTAATTATCTTTTCGTAAATAAATGACCAAATTGTCCTTCACAGCTGCTATTCTCTTTTGTCTCTTCGTTGTTGTTGTCTGACTCTTCTGTCTACATCACATGTGCGTGACATTTGCCACTGCACATCTATGCTGCCAGGGGTGTGACTTTGACTGACATGTATGATGAGTTTATCTGATTGGATGAGGAATGAGACAGAAAGCACTGATTGGCCACAGGTGCAGAGAGCTGTGCCCCAAGGACAATCTTTAAGTAACACATTAGAGACCAGCATGAAGTCACATGGCAGCCAAATATTTTATAACATACACATATAAACACTCATCAGTCTGGTGTCCATTGCCTTTTAAAATATGAATTTAGATATACACTAAAAATAACCTCAAATTAACCCAAAATGGAATGGGAATGCTGAAAAATCAATGATAGAACAGGTATGATAATTACTTTTTATTCTGTAATTTATTTTTACTGTCTACACTTTTTTCCTTCAGTTTTGATGGGGCCAAAACTGAGGCACCCCCTATATACAAGCTGCCACTGAAACTGGAGTATCTAAAAATAGAATTGGTATTGCTTTGATTACAACAATTAAAACTGTTACCAATCTATTGTTGGTAATATGCAGATTAGTAAATTTTTTTTATTGCTGAACTTGTTAACTTGCTGAACCTTTCTTTTGCTATTATACTTGCTTTGTTAGTATTTTCCCAAAGCTAACACCTTGTGTTTAGGAGAAAGGCTACGGTGAGTGTAGCTAGCAAATGTAAATTGTTGGCTTCCAATAAGCTTTATAGCTTGTTTTTATTTTCCACAAAATACCATTAATCAACAATGTTCCTTTTCGATGTTATACAAATTTTAGTGTCACATCATTTAAAGCTGGGAGACAAAAACAAAAGCTCTATGTTTAAACAGCTTTGACTAGCAGTTGGCGGTAGAAAGCTATTATCATTAGCAGCTAGTAGAACATCAGGTAGTTTCCTTAAAGGACATTTTTTAAAAGAAAAATAAATAAAATAAAGGACTTTTTAGTCATATTCCAATGTAATGGGTGGATTGGAAAAAAAAAAAAAAACATTAACGTACCGTCAGTGTTTAAATACCATCTTGGAAATAAAGTTCCCATAATCTTAAACACAACCCAACAACACATTAGCCTAACTTTGTGACCTGCTTGCGCTGGCTTTAGTTTCACACTTCAAACACAGTAAAACACAAGGAAAAATAAACAATTTCCATCCAAACTAACTTTTCCTATTTTCTGCCAAATAGGAAAAGTTTTTAAGTACTAAAATTAAACATTTTACCCAGTTAAACATTTTACCTGGTTAAATAAAGGTTAAATAAAATACTATAATACAAGGATGTCAATATTAATTTTTCGAGGTTCAAGCAATGAGGTTGGAGCAAGGATGCTCTGCTTTCAGGGCTGTGTCTTCAGAGTGTTTGTTCTACAGTCTGACGCACAGCCTGTAATTGTGTGTCATCATCCAATGTTCATATCTATCTCATGGCTCAACACCAAGAACATAATCAAAATAAAGTATTTACAATCAACACTCTTGCATGAGTAAGAGTAAAAATCTATAGGTGTACAACACCCAAAACACAAACGGTTATTAATATCACAAGCCTGTTCAGGTACATTCTAAAACAATATGGATTGGTATTAACGTAGGAGAGCTCAACCGTATTAAAACTTTTCTATTGCTAAACCCTACTGTCTTTCAATGTAAGACATTTTGGAGGTTTTGATTACTTCTAGATGATCACCTTTCAGCTTAACAAGCCTGGGGTACTTGTAGGACATGCCCCCCACCCTTCCAAATCAGTGCCCTCCATTACAGCTGTTTAATATGCAATTAACACTCAGTAACATGTTTTTCTGAGCTGTCTTTGGACGCATCATGGTTGGGTACATTCTAAGGGGTAGGGTGAGTGAAAACTCAACTTTTGCAGCTGCCTACCTCCAGGACATTCTTTTTCCTCAATCTGCATCTTGGTCACTCAGATCTGGCATCCAAAATCTTCTCATTGTCTATCAATCATGGGTACTGTGCCTTCTCCTCCCTGGGGCCTCGGCTGTGGAATCATCTGCCTGAATCAGTCAGGATGGCAGACTCCCTTACAACTTTCAAAAGTCGCCTGAAGACTCATTTGTTTCATGGTCCCTTCCACCAATAAGACTTCCACTACGATTTCCTAGTTCTTAACTGCAATTGTTGGCCATATTTTTAATACTGTTATTCTAAATTTGTTGTTTTTAATCTTGATTATTTTATGATTTGTTATTCTAGATTGTTTTAAACCTTATTTATTGTAGAACTGTGAAGCACCTTGAGAAGTCGCAAGATTTTAAAGTGTGCTATACAAATAAAATGTATTATCATCACCATTATTATGTAAAAAAGGAATGAATGTTCATGTTTCTTAGTTTTAACTCTAATAGTTTTGTGACAATAAATAATATATGAAAAGTCTAAAATGTGTAGAAATAATTCACAAAATGTGCAAAGAGACTTTAAGTGTGAGATTAAATTATGCATAATTGTGGAGAATAAATGTAATTGTTTCCTGTTTGCTGGTTGGCCAGCAATCTCACAATGACATTGATGTTTTTAGGGGTAACTGCCATGTTTCAGTTCAATGTAGTATTGTATGATGTAGTATTGTTTAAAATATTGAAAAACAATTTATGAAAAAATGCTGATTTGATGAAAATCATATAAACAGCAACCATGTCTTTTTAATACGTTTTAATGAGCATAAGACCTGCTAATTAATTTTCAAATGTACTTGCAATAGGGTATTTTTTATCTCCTCTTTTTGCCCTCTAGAATATTTGAGCATTTATTTAACCATTTCCCTTTTTCATTTAAAGTACTTGCTTGTTAGTAACCTCAATGTAGCACTAATTGCACAAAGTTTGAGATGGGCAGCTTCTAAGTAAAACCTCACCTAATGCAATTATGTAGCAGCTTAATTGTTCTTTAATATCTATGCATAAAGCCAATGCATTACATTGAGTAATTATAGCTAATGACTGTTGTGGGAAAGGGGAGCAGAAAAAAAAGTGATGTGCGTTGAAAGAAAGCGCTGAATTCGTTTGTGCCTAATAGACCTTTTGTTGAATTGGTTCCGTCCGCATGTGATAAGGGTGTTAAAAATTAATGATTTATAACTATTGAGCCAGCAATCACATTTTAATTAGGCAGTAATTTATGATAATTTGTCTTCTTTCACAGCAGAACAGTTAATAATTGTTAATTAGGCGTTGATGATTTGTCCTTTGAACATATACCCCAGTGGTCGATTTTAAGTCCATGAGCAGAAAAACGAAAAAAGAGAAAAAAAAAAAACATCTTAATATGTGTTTAAACACATGTGAGAAGAAAGAGAAGGAAAGAGTGTAAAAATATTAGACAAGTACGTAAAACAGCAACATGTCATGTCCATCTGTACCGTCTCTGCATTGGCACCAGATTTTCTCACATCACCAGGCTGGCTGTGTGCGCTTGCCAAGTCCATCCATCTATCTCTGGCTAAGAGTGCCAAGGCTGCAGATAGAAGAAGACAGGAACACACTCCAGAAGAAGTTTCAACAGGCACAGAGTTTCAGGTTCAGGGAGAGGAAAAAAAAAGACTGCCATAAAAAGACTGAAATTATACCTTCACCAGTCCTTTTCCAAGCAATTGTTATTTGTTTTACAATTTCTAGGGCCTGAAAGTGTCTGTGTTTCTAAGTCTTTGGGTTCAAAAATTGACCCCAGGCTGCTTTCACTCTAAGTGTTAGCAGATTGCTGCTGGGGCTTTACGCTCCATGCTGCACTACCTGCATGCAGGTTTATATTAGTTGTTCTCTATCTCTGTCTTTCTCTGCAGACTGTGTATTTACTTTCATTCTTTTCACACAGATAAAAATGTCATTTTTTCCCCTGAATTAAACGGATTGTTCTGTTTCAGAGTGATTGTTTTTAAGCAGTTAATAACTTGCCCGGTGTACATAACTCTCCTGGTGTCTTAATATGGTGAAAATCCAGATATCTGAGTTCTAATATTGTATTTTATCTAAGAAGGGAATATATATATATATATATATATATATATATATATATATATATATATATATATATATATATATATATATATATATATATATATATATATAAATGTTTACACTCAAGTTTTAAACATGGCTTCATTCCCCTGAATAAAAGACAGATTCAAGGTTTAACACAGTTGACATTCTCTATTCTGAATTTGTGAGTCGGCAACAGTAAAATTGTTAATGTATAACAGAAACTCGCATTTCTACACACATTCAGATAACTATTTCAGCGCCACAGCCTAGCAAGGTCATACGTTTTTCACATCTAAGAGATTTCAGGATGCCACATGTGGGAGTGAAAGGTTTCCTTTGGATTCATCTAAATTCCTTGGAGGAAGAATTAAAAGAAATGTGGTGAAAAGCAGTTCTCCCACATGAAAGGTAAAATTTTATCATTGATGTAAAAATGCATAAATAGCTCAAGCTAGAATGTTTATATTTTGGACTTTTTTACCACTTTTATATCATATTTGTTTCATAGGAAAAGCTTTACATGTTGCATTCTTTGTACGTGTTTCACACGAAGATTATTGGAGGCACACAGCCTTTTACCTCATTTTCCTGTTTAAATAATCATCAACATCTGTGTACTAACTGCAATAATGCAAACATGATGAACGTTCAAAGGGTCATAAAATAGCATTTGCATAGACTGACAAGATGTTTTGGGGATTTGAGTTGTTTTAAGATGTTTGTGGTCTGCTTTGGTGTTAGACTAACTAATCTGGATTTATACTAAATAAAGTCTTCAAGAGAGTGAGGTGCTGCAGGAAAGATTTTAACTGCTTATGACCTCACATAAAAAATCCTGAGCTATCCATTTAAGATCAAAAAGGTAAATAAAAGTAGAAAAATAGTGAAGAACACATAAATTCCTCCGTAAAATAAAGGTTGTGAATGATCTTGTTGAGAAACGTTATTGCATAGCAACATCTTTGATTTAGGAGGATATGATAGAAATCTAAAGATGCTGCCTTCCTCTGGATAAAAACGCAACGAGGTGAAGTCAAGCTAAACCCTTTTAAACCCTGCAACTCGTGAACTTTTCATTTGTTCTGCCGTATAATTTAGTCTTCAAAGAAGCTGTGTCAGGGAGGCAGAGAGAAGAGTGTTCAAAAGGCTGTGACAGTCAGAAAAGTCTGGATAGAAAATATGGTTTCCTTTGTAAGATCTGCCTGATTTAATTGATATGTGGAGTGCATCCTTAAGATATCTAGTAGGCATTAAAATTGATAGGAGTATTCAACATTACGCTTACATCTATATAATCTATTTTTTTTTTAACATTTTTTTTTAACAAATTGCAGTTGTTGCTTGTAACGCTGTACTTTTTCCTCGTTAAACGGACAGACAAATCCAGTGGTCTGGAAATGTTTCTGGGCTTAAATAACACATACAGTGATGGTGTCGAAAACTAAAGGAGCACCAACCATGACTCTAATTAAAATGTTTTAAAACTCCTGCAAGCTATGAGTAGCAAGAGGAACACATACAGGTGCATTTCAATACATGAGAATATCATCAAACAGTGAAGTTTAAGCAAGTGAAAGTTATACGCTACACAGATTTATTTCACTCAGATTGATATATTTAAAAGGAACTTTTTTGCAGGAATTGCTGTCAAGGTGCTAACTGTAATGCTCCGCCAGACAGATAACCTGGAAATTTAGTCAGACACAATGTTGTGCTGAAAAGACTTTTTTTGAAGAAACAAAAAAAAAAATAAACAAAAATGTGGTGTAGGCAGGAGAGAGTGCAGAAAGCAGGAGACACACTGCACAGACTTCAGGCTGCTTACAGTGGGAGTAGATGGGAAGAAACGGCTGGTGACAGAGAGCTGGTCCATGAGCCGGGCAGAAGTTAGGAGAGCAGAAGGCAGAACCAACGTGGGAGACAGGTCCAAATCGAATAAGGCAGGAATCAAAACCAGAAACAGTCTGAGTCGTGACCAGCGTCAGAAGGCCGATGAGGTATCCAGCAAGAATACCTGCTCACAGGGCGAGCAGAGAAACCAAAGCGGGAAAAAAGAGATCAGGGAAAATGGTGCACACAAGGACTGGAAGGCATCTCACTCAAGGCAAGAAGAAGATCCTGTGCTGCCTGGCTGTGAAACGCAGGTATAAGTAGGCAATGTCCCAGGTGGAGCTCATTTAAGGAATCATGATCAGCACAGGTGAAGATGCTGCACTAATTAGCTGAGTGTAGTGGAGCAGAGCAGAAAGTGGAAAACAGCCAGTCAACCCAAGTCTCAACAGAAAACAGGTCAGATGCATGACAGCTAAGGAAGCTCGGGCTGGGTTAGATTGGGTCAGGTTAGATCAGAAGAATTTGCTGGCTAATGAAGCACAGTGGTTTTATGTTCACTTAAGTAGGTATTGGTATTTTTAGCAGTGTGGGCAGGTGCCAAGTCCTGCTAGAAGATGGCTATAGCATCTCCGTAAGGCTTGTCAGCAGAAGCAAGCTGGAAATGGTTTAAAACTTCTTGCTAGATAACTGTGCTGATTTGGACTTGATAAAACACAGTGGACAAACAGCAGGTGGCATGAAACCTCAAATCATCACTGGAAACTTCAAACAGGACGTCAGGCAATTTGTTTCTGCACCTCTTGAATCTTCTCCAAATTTTAGAATAGAGTAACATATGTTTTTTCATTTTAAGTAAAACATTATATTAAAGAATGTAGATCATCAGATCATATGTTTAATTTTTTTGTGTTATTACTGTATTCAAGTGTCACAGCTTAAAGGTGTCAGGGTTCTCTGTGTTTTGGCTGCTCTAACTCTACTCCTCATACTTCCTGGAAGTTACCCAGCGAGGCCTGAGATCCCCTCTCCCGGGTTCTGTTGGTTCTGTGTTCACTCTGGTCAATCCATCTGTCAACCGTTGCCGATGAGGCTCGCTCAGGATTCCTCGCCAGCTACATCAGCCGCCCTCAGCCACTAGCCGCCTATCTCCAGCAGAGTAGTATCATAGAGTTCTCCTGACGCTACTTCTTCCCGGTTAGGTCCGCCCAGCCTAATGGTAAGCAGCGCTACTTCTAGCAATTCTCCGGGTTCTTCCTTCAGAGTACTCACTCACTCTCTCTTGCAGACTTTCCAGCCGTGACGTTCTGACCCAGCCGATTCACCTGTAGTTCCGTCCGTAGACCTGCCTGTTTTCCAAATAAAATATCTTAAAACTGTGCATTGCCTCCCGTTCGTATCTGCATGTGGACTCGTCACCTGAAAACCATGACAGAAGAAGGCTCCGGCCACCAAAGTCCAGCGGATACGTTCGGGCGGCAGATAGCCGCACAGCAGGAACAGATGCAGTCGTTAGGTTTAGCCGTCAACTCTACTCAGGAACAGCTTCAGAGATTAGCCGCTCAGGTTACCCAGCTTGTGGACACTGTCACTTCCGCGATGACGTCGCCTGTCACTCAAGATCTCGTGACCCCGCCTTCCGACGCTCAGAGCATGGAGAATCAGATTTGGACTCCACCACTTGAGGGCGCGTCATCCTTGTCCGGAGAAATTCTCCGGTGACAGTGGGAGTTGCGGTGGTTTTCTTTTCCAGTGTAAACTGGTGTTTAACCGTTCCCCTCAGACATTCGCCTCTGATGAGGTAAGAATATCTTACGTCTTACGTCTACTAACGGGCAAGGCTCTTAGGTGGGCCGAGGCTCGATTCCCTGATTGTCAGTCGTTTGGAATTACTTTTCCAAACGACAGGACTTCGTTGCTGAATTTAAAACAATTTTCTCACCTGAGTTAGATTCGGCACAACAGTCTCGTCATCTCCTCACTTTGAAACAGCGCGGTCGACGCGTATCTGATTTTTCTGTGGAGTTTCGCACGTTTGCCGCTGCTGCGGGTTGGCAGCCGAGGCCGTTAAAGGCAGTATTTTTTCAGGCTCTTGATGAGTCGTTAAAGGATGAGTTAGCCCGGGTTGAGGAACCTGAGGATTTTGAGGAGTTTGTAGCATTAGCTATCCGTTTGGATTCTCGATTACGCAGCCGAACCCGCTTTAGATCAAACCAGGCTTTGCAATCATCCACCTCTTCGACACTTATTCAAAGGGAATCCCGTTCCAGTACAACGCCTCCTGAACCCATGCAGTTGGGGCAGGTTGGTCTTTCCAATAAGGAACGTCAGCAGCGTTTCTCGGGAAACTTGTGTCTTTATTGTGGAGGTGAGGGTCATTACCTCAGAGATTGTCCTGTTCGGCCAAAAGACCGAGTCCGCCGCTCATAACGGGGGGAACGGTGGACAGGTTGGGATCTATTCCCCGGGTAGCTGTTAAGGCGTCATCTGTTTCTCGTTTATGTTTGCCAGTTACTTTAACGTTCGACCAGGATAGTTTTGATGTTTCGGCTCTAGTAGATTCAGGCTCTGATTTTAATCTCATAGACCAAGCTGTAGTGGACCAGCTTCGAGTGCCTGTCGATCCTTTACCCGAGCCTCTCCAGGTCTCGTCTTTAGATGGACAGAGGTTGACTCTGATCACCCATCGCACCCGACCACTCGTAGTGATAGTTTCCGGTAACCATCGGGAACAGCTTTCATTCGTTGTCTTCCCGGTTAAGCGTTCACCCGTGGTTTTGGGGTTAGCCTGGTTAAAGGTCCATAACCCGCAGTTTAACTTGGCTGAGTCCCGACTGGAATCATGGTCTCCAACTTGTCATTCCCGTTGCTTACAGTCCGCTCGGCCCGTAGCCGTTTCCTCTACTTCCTTGACAGATTCCGGAGACATGATTGACCTCTCTCGCGTTCCAGAGGAATATCATGACTTACGGCAGGTGTTTAGTAAGACTCAGGCTTGTTCACTTCCCCAATATCGACCTTACGACTGCGCGATTGACTTGTTGCCTGGGGCCCCACTACCGGTGAGTCGGCTCTATAACATCTCTAGGTCAGAACGTCAATCGCTCGAGAAGTACATAAGTGAGTCTTTAGCCACAGGGTTAATTCGTCCTTCTTCCTCCCCATTAGGCGCCGGATTCTTTTTTGTTGGCAAGAAGGACGGGACCCTTCGACCCTGTATTGATTATCGAGGGCTAAACCAAATAACCGTGAAGAATAAGTACCCGCTTCCTCTATTATCTTCAGCCCTCGAGCCAGTCCAGAATGCCAAGATCTTTACTAAGCTTGATCTGCGCAACGCTTATCATTTGGTTCGGGTGAGACAGGGGGATGAGTGGAAGACGGCTTTTAAGACTCCGTTAGGTCACTTCGAGTACCTAGTCATGCCCTTTTTCAGGCATTGGTTAATGATGTCCAGCGGGACTTTCTGAATGTTTTTGTTTTTGTCTATTTAGATGACATCCTGATTTACTCTCTTGACCTAGAACAACACAAGCAACATGTGCGACTTGTTCTCCAGCGATTACTAGAGAATCGCTTGTTTGTAAAAGCCGAGAAGTGTGACTTCCACCAGACTTCAGTTTCGTTCCTAGGTCTTGTTTTAGAAGGCGGTCAAGTGAGGTCAGACCCAGAGAAGATAAGGGCGGTAACAGTGGCCGGTTCCTGAGTCACGTAAACAGCTCCAACGTTTCCTAGGTTTCGCTAATTTCTATAGGCATTTTATCAGGAACTATAGCCAGATAGCCTCCCTGTTACATGCTCTTACCTCCACCAAGGTCCCATTCATCTGGAGTCCTGAGGCAGATGAGGCATTTAATCAACTTAAGTCCCGTTTTTCCCAGGCTCCCATACTCGTTCACCCTGATCCTGCCAAGCAGTTCACCCTTGAGATAGACGCTTCCAATACAGGTGTGGGAGCGGTCTTGTCTCAACAGTCTGAGGTAGATAATAAGTTACACCCTTGTGCCTTCTTCTCCCGTCGTTTGTCCCCTGCTGAGCAGAACTATGATGTAGGCGATCGTGAACTTCTAGCCATTAAGTTAGCATTGGAAGAGTGGCGGCACTGGCTTGAGGGATCCGAGCAGCCCATCATAATATGGACAGATCACAAAAACCTCTCCTATCTGCAGTCAGCCCGTAGACTCAACTCAAGACAAGCCCGTTGGTCTTTGTTTTTCTCTCGTTTTAACCTCACCATAACCTACAGACCGGGCTCCAGAAACGCCAAGCCAGATGCTCTATCTCGTCAATTTGCCCCGTTCGAACAAGAGAAGGAGCCGGAACTTATTCTTCCTCCCACATGTACTGTTGGTGGTCTGCATTGGGATCTGGAGGACAGGATCAACCAGGCCCAACTATTAGATCCGGATCCTGGAACGGGTCCACCTGGACTAAAGTATGTGCCCCAGTCTGTTCGCCCTGAGGTTTTACGCTGGTGTCACGATGCTAAGTTTTCTGCCCATCCGGGTATTTATAGAACCCAGTCTCAGGTGTCCCGGCGATTCTGGTGGCCGTCATGGACCAGAGATGTCAGAGACTATGTTCTAGCCTGTCCTGTCTGCGCCCAGAATAAGTCTTCTAACCAGCCACCTTCTGGGTTGCTGAATCCTCTTCCTATACCCAAACGTCCATGGTCCCACATTGCCATCGATTTCGTTACTGGACTCCCTGTATCCCAAGGGATGTCAACTATTTTGACAGTAGTTGACCGTTTTTCAAAGTCATGTCATCTTATTCCCATCCGTAAGCTCCCTAACGCCTTCCAGACAGCCCAACTCCTCATAAAACATGTTTTTAAGCTCCACGGTATTCCTGTTGACATTCTTTCTGACCGGGGTCCCCAGTTTATCTCACAGGTCTGGCGGCACTTTTGCTCTGCTCTGGGTGCTCGTTACACACTCACCTCCGGATACCATCCTCAAACCAATGGCCAAACGGAACGAATGAACCAACAATTAGAGACCACCCTCCGCTGCCTCACGTCATCCTCACCTACAGACTGGAACAAGTTTTTGCCTTGGGTAGAGTATGCCTTGAACTCACACATCACCTCAGCCACGGGACGTTCACCTTTTGAAGTAGCCTTAGGATATCAACCTCCACTCCTACCCACAGACGAACTCAGGATTCCCTTCGCCTCCGTCAATGACTACATTGCTCGCTGCCAGAATGTATGGAAAGCAACGGTTACAGCACTCACTCGCACCGCAGAGCGGAGCAAGAGGTTTGCCGACCAGCACCGCAGACCAGCTCCCCATTATCGCCCCGGTCAGAGGGTTTGGCTATCTTCCAGAGATGTTTTGTCTAACCCATCCGCCAAGAAGCTTGCTCCCCGGTTCACTGGCCCTTATGAAATAGAAACAGTTCTTAACCCGACCACCATCCGCCTACGTCTACCTCCTCACTCTCGAGTACATCCTACATTCCATGTATCCCAGATTAAGCCTGTTTTGGACTGTGATTCGTACCCTCCTTCCGGACCCCCTCCACCCTCCCAGGACAGTCAGAACCCTCGCGTCGTCAGGGTTGTGGATGCCCGTCGACGAGGTAAGGGTCACCAATACCTCGTCGATTGGGAGGGTCGCAGCTCTGGGGATCGCTCATGGGTGTCTGCAGCTACCATCGCGAATAAGGATTTGATTTTGGATTTCTGGTCTACTCAGCCCAGCACTTCTTCGTCTGGGCCGCCAGGAGGCGGCCGTTGGGGGGGGGGGGGGGGGGGGGGGGGGGGTAGTGTCAGGGTTCTCTGTGTTTTGGCTGCTCTAACTCTACTCCTCAGGTGTGTCTAGTTGGCTGAGGAGGCGTGGTCCACACCTGCGGCTCGTTGCAGGCGGCTTCCTCTGGCGTCTTAAGCAGAGCGCTGACAGATGGAAGATGCCGGAGCCTTAACCAGTCGTGGTACGACGTGGCCTCAGTCCCAACTCTCGGAGACCAGCTTGTGAGTTTTTTTGTTACTCTTCATTTTTGGATTAATTTTTGAACCTCTCTGTTGCTTCAGATTTTGGTGCTTGGATGCACTCACCTGTCTTGACATCTCGTCCGAAGAAACAGACCAGCGGAACCTGCCTGCTCAGATTTTGCTCTGGCGCTCCCCTCATACTTCCTGGAAGTTACCCAGCGAGGCCTGAGATCCCCTCTCCCGGGTTCTGTTGGTTCTTTCACTCACTCTCTCTTGCAGACTTTTCAGCCGTGACGTTCTGACCCAGCCGATTCACCTGTAGTTCCGTCCGTAGACCTGCCTGTTTTCCAAATAAAATATCTTAAAACTGTGCATTGCCTCCCGTTCGTATCTGCATGTGGACTCGTCACCTGAAAACCATGACAGAAGGTGCATAGGCACCTTATATGCCTGTACAAAAAAAGACCAAAAACCAGTTGATCATGATAAAATAAGGCTGTATACACAAAGCATCTGTCCCAATAGTATAGTATAGTATAGTATAGTATAGTCATTTTTTTTTGCCTAAATAGAATTCCCGGGCGCGATGAGCATACATAAACAGATGAGACTGCATCTGGCGGCAGGACCTCGGATCTAATAGAAAGCCAGATGGTGGTCATTGACGCAGCTACTTAATATAGCCCAACTTTCCTGCAATGCCTCGTGGAAAAGCGACATCTCGGCATGGTCGGAGAATAACCCTACCTAGTCCAACTCCAAGTAGGCATGCGCAGTGCCGTACCTCCGGTCATGTGGTGTTGTTATGGTAAATATGCACAGAAGGGCTATAATAAAAACAAAGTGTAAAAAAAACAAAAATAACAAACAATTCACCAGGAGGATGCTGTAATTTGTCAGAAAAAACATTGAATGCGACCAGTGTGAGCCACTGGTGTATTAATCTTGAAAAGTCATATAACGTGCTTATGTACCTTTAAGAGTCTTTCTTGTAAACTTTGTCCACCTGCAAAACCTATTTGGCTCATCCTCTTTTAAAATATGTTACCTCTTTGTTTTTACAAACAGAAGTTTTTTTCTATTTAAATACAGCCATCATCAGACTGCAAACTGAACTCCTGGTCTCCAGGTCTGTCCAGTCGGTCTTTAAACTCTTTGACCCTCCTGCTTCATCCATTACGCTTTGTGACCTATGGTTGAAATATTTATCTGTGCCTGTGCGGAAATGCTTGATAGTAATTAAAGTGACGTAACTAAGTGTCGTCATATGACTACCTTGTTTGAGCAGGCCTGTGTACGGAGGAAGTACATGCATCTGTTTGAAGGGATACTGTAACCCTGCTCACGCAGAGCAAGGCGGCTGCTAATTAAATCAATACGAGACAATAAGGTGCAATTAAAGGCAGTGGCTGAACTGATCCTTTGCTGTAAGCACTGTTTCTCCTCCCTTTGTGCCCATACCTCTTTAGAACCTGTTAGTTTTTCTCATCTTGGACCAAAAATTCCCACACCGACCGTTTGCGGGAGTGATCACCAAAGCCTTAGAGGCAGCCAATGCATTCATATCATCATCGTGTTCCAGCGCATATTTTTAAAGCAGGGAAATTTGGGTTTTAAATGTTTTTCAAACTATGCACAGTGAGCAATTACACACGTCTGTTTTAGACTAAGTTACAGAAATGTTCATTTGTCAAAATTACAGATTTTCACTTGAAGACAGAAAAAAATTGACACTGTATAAAAGAATAATCTTTCTTACTGTCTGATATTAAATTAAACTAATCTTTTGCAGGTTCAGGTTGATTAAAATTACAAGATTTTTTTTTCTGGCTATTCTTGTTGCTGAAATAAAGAAAATGTATTACCCTCATACGTTTCATCATTTGGTAGAATAGCTTTTCATGCTGTGTGGCTTTGGTCAAACATTTTGTGTATCCTCACACAACTTTCTCAGACATTTTCAGCTCTGCTCCAAAACCTCTTTGCGGGATCAGAAACCTCAAGACATGAAGTCTGGTGTCCTTTTCCATTTGGAGGACCCATTTGTCCCCAAGTTGTAACTTCCTGGCTGATGTTTTTCAAATCTTACTTTAATATTTCTACATAATGCTCTTTCCTCATGATGCAATCTGTTTTGTGAAGGGCACCAGTTCATTCTGCAACACCCACACAATATGATGCTACCATCCTGGTACTTACCTGTTGGGATAATGTTCTGAGGCTCTTGAGCTTCCCCCTTTTCCTCCAAATGTAACAATGGTCATTATGGTCAAACCCTTACATTTTAGTTTCATCCGGCCACAAGACCTGTCTACAAAAAATAAATGTCCCTGATTGAATTAGCAAATTGGAATCTGGCTTTGTCAGCTGGTTTTGGAGTAATGACTACAGATAAGTGCCATTTCAGCCTTTTGTTGGTACTGTATTTCTCTGCAACACTTTCCGAAAAGCTTCAACCAGCAACTGCACAGCGTCTTTTGCTTTTGTTTTGTGGTTGATTTGCATATTTCACACAAAAATACGTTCACCTCTGAGACAGACCCATTCCCATGGTGTTGTTGCTTGCATAGAATTGTTTGAACAGATAAACATGGCAGTGGCCCGTAGTACCTGATATCTTTCCTGATTATTATTTTACAGATTTCCCCAAGTTGTCACACAAACAAGTAGTTTGTTTGAGGTGACACTCAAATATCCACAGAGGTTCCTTCACTTACCTCAAAAGCTGTGAATTAATATATCAGCAGCTTTCAAAAGCTTTAACATTATCACCTGGGCTTCCCAACGTTGTTTGAAGACATGGTAATATTACTGTATGTAAAAAAAAAAGAGCAAGCAATGAAGCAAAAGCAATAAAGAATGATTTAAAAAAGTCTTTCTATCTTCATTTGGGCTTAAAAATAAGTAATTTTAGCGAACTGGAAACATTCTGTCTAATTTAATGCAAGACAGTGAGGAAAAAAAGGCTATGTATCCTTTTAAGTGTATGTAAATAACTGGGTTTAACTGTATTCATTGTATAAGTATGTTGTTGTGCTTTATTTAGTGCCTAAAGGTCTGTTGGTAGCATTTTTATTGTTTCACATTATTACTTTCATTTCTCATTGTTAACCACCTGATTCTTAGATGTCACCAGATGGCACTATTTAGCTTCCACATTCAATGCACAGGACTAAACAAGTGTATGTTAATGGATGCTTTCCTTCAGTAGTGGTCATGCTTGACCTCCACCGTCACCATACAGTATCATTTTGAGCTCTGCAGGGTTACACTCTGAGATGCTGCTCCCCAGCAAAAAGGAGAACACTGCTGAGAAGTCAGCTTTTACCAGCTAAACCTCTATGTCACAGGATGAAGACAGAGGATGTCATATCTTGATCTGAGATGTGCTGTCACTCTATTTACCGCATAAAATGAACTGAAAAGTCAACAAACATTTTGAGATGGAAGTGTTGTGCATCAAGTTTGTCTTCATGCCGTTCCGTTGCCATAAGGAGCACTTAGCACCGGCATCTCCGATGCAGTGGTGTTGTCTAATGGGCTTTTAAGAGCCTTGCAAGGCTCTATTTGTGTACCATCAGTGGAGGCCTATGATCGCTATGTGACAACAGTATTTCTGAGCTAGCTCTGCAGATGCGCAAGACGTGTACCCTGAGCCGTGTCTTTCCCCAGGGGAGCGTATGCTACTGAGATCTAACGGCTCAACTTTCCAACTCGGGTGTCTGTTACCTACGACACAACTGAAAAGTCTTGATTCCTCCGTTTCGCCTGAAAATGAGCATTTGTGAAGAAATAGAACAAGACTAAACAGGGCGTTTTCGACACCCGCTCTGCAGAAGACAGCCGAAGTTTTGATTTGTTGCAGGAAATGTTTTCTTTTCCCCCGAGACACACGAGGCAGTTATTTTATTATTTTCTATTGACTCCCCTACATTGAAAATAACCCAGTTTGCAGGAAAACTGGAGCATCTGATTGATTTTTTTTTTTCTGCTATTGAGTGCAATAATTACAGACTTCAAACACTCGTTAGGATACAGTTTACTTAATAGTTGTATGGATGAATCTGTAAACGCTATCCCTTGTGACCATACCGATAAAATATGACTAAGATCAGAATATTTTTTGTTTGTCTTTTTCCATTTGTAGGTCTTTAAACATAATGATTCAGAATGTCAGATACATTTATTGTCTTTAAAGTAAAACTGGAACAAATGAAAAAAAAAGATTTAAGCAACTTATTCTTTATGCAGCAGCAAAACTGTTGAACATCCTAAATTATTTTTTATCAAAAGGGAAAATAATTAAAAAACAATACACTTTAGTTTGTACTCTGGAAACTGATGTGAACAGTTATGAGCAATTTAACTGAAATGTATAAAAGACATGTCTAAAATGTGTCTGTACTGTAAGCTTTTACCTGGCAACACCTATTTCAGCCAATTTTTATTGAAGAACACCTGCATTCAAAATAGTTTTTTTACCAGCTTTCCTGCCATGAGCTCTCATTAATCATTTATATTAGAAACAGAGCCAACATCAGATTATGTGTGTGAGCCAGCAGTTACTGCAAAACAGGGATTTACTTTTTATAAAATAGGGACAAAATTATTTGGAGTTCAAATTTTAGACTGTTTTTAGCATCATATATATTAGTGATTAGCACTGTTAGCATTAGTAAATGTGAACAGCAGTTCTGATGTGTATTCGCTAGAAAACGGAGACCCTTACCTTGACCCTTTACAGATGTTTGCCAGTGTTTCCGAATCAAATTCTCAAACAGAAAGAAGCAAAGGGTCAACTGAATACACCAGAGCCACTTTGCAGTAATACATTGAGCATTATTAGGGCCGTTTACTTAATCAAATTTATCGTTCAAATTCAATAATGACTCCAAACAATCGCAAACACGTCAATAATCTCAACAACATTTCTTTAACTATTAGTTTGGCATATTTACCCTTGCAAGTTTGCTCTTATTTTGTCACCTGTCCCGACTGCTGAGTACCAATTGTCCAACATGGCGGATATGAGTTGATGAACAGACTGTACGGAAAATCCTAACGCAGACGGCAGCATTTCTTACGTAGAAGAAGTCGGGCGTGAAATGAACAAAATCTGTAAGGTAAGAAACTGGGAATGACCAGAATGAGCAGCAGTGGCAGAACTGACTTAACAAAAAGTTAAGGTAAATTTTTGGGGGAACAGTTTGAATTCTTAAAACACAGACAGAAACAATTCAATTCAATTCAATTCAATTTTATTTATATAGCGCCAAATCATGAAACATGTCATCTCAAGGCACTTTACAAAGTCAAGTTCAATCATATTATACAGATTGGGTCAGATTATACAGATTGGTCAAAAATTTCCTATATAAGGAAACCAGTTGATTGCATCAAAGTCCCGACAAGCAGCATTCACTCCTGGGGAACCGTAGAGCCACAGGAAGAGTCATCTGCATTGTACATGGCTTTGCTGCAATCCCTCATACTGAGCAAGCATGAAGCGACAGTGGGAAGAAAAACCACCCATTAACGGGAAAAAAAACCTCCGGCAGAACCGGGCTCAGTATGAACGGTCATCTGCCTCGACCGACTGGGGTTACAGAAGACAGAACAGAGACACAACAAGAGAAACAAAAAAGCACAGAAGCACACATTGATCTAGTAATCTGTTCTACATTAGATGGTAGTAGCAGGTGAGTCGTCTTCTCTGGATGATGTCAAAGTTAACAGAACGCCAGACCAGGTGTACCTACTATGAAGAGAAAAGAGAGAGAACAGAAAGTTAAAGCAGAAATGACAACACATAATGCATAATTGAAGAACAGTAGAACTCAATATAGTGAGAAAATTAGATCCTGATATACTCCAGTAACCTAAGCCTATAGCAGTAAAACTATAAAGGTAGCTGAGAGTAACATGAGTCACTAGTTATAATTTTTGTCAAAAAGAAAAGTTTTAAGCCTAGTCTTAAAAGTAGACAGGGTGTCTGCCTCACGGACCAAAACTGGGAGTTGGTTCCACAGGAGAGGAGCCTGATAGCTAAAGGATCTGCCTCCCATTCTACTTTTAGAGACTCTAGGAACCACCAGCAGACCTGCAGTCCGAGAGCGAAGTGCTCTGTTAGGAACATACGGGGTAATCAGAGCTCTGATATATGATGGAGCTTGATTATTAAGGGCTTTATACGTTAGAAGAAGAATTTTAAATTCTATTCTTGATTTAACAGGAAGCCAATGAAGGGAAGCTAAAATTGGAGAAATATGATCCCTCTTGTTGATTTTCATCAGAACTCTTGCTGCAGCATTTTGGATCAGCTGAAGGCTTTGAACTGCATTTTGTGGACTTCCTGATAGTAAAGAATTACAATAGTCCAGCCTTGAAGTAACAAATGCATGGACCAGTTTTTCAGCATCACTCCTGGACAGAATGTTTCTAATTTTGGTCTTGGTCAAAAATAACACCAAGATTTTTTACTTTATTACCAGAGGCCAGGTTAATGCCACCCAGATTAAGTGATTGGTTAAGAAGTTTATTTTTTGAGGACTCTGGCCCAAAGATTAAAACTTCGGTCTTGTCAGAATTTAGATGCAGGAAATTTAAAGTCATCCAGCTTTTGATGTCATCAAGACATGACTGCAGTCGAAGTAATTGATTGGATTCATCAGGATTTATGGATAAATATAGCTGAGTATCATCAGCATAACAGTGGAAATTAATCCCATGCTGTCTGATAATTTTGCCAATCGGAAGCATATATATAGTAAAGAGAATTGGTCCAAGGACTGAACCCTGTGGTACTCCACAGGTGACCCTAGAGTTTGAGGAAGATTTATTATTAACATGAACAAATTGGAATCTGTCTGACAGATAAGATTTAAACCAGCCTAATGCTTTCCCCTTAATCCCTACAGTATGTTCAAGTCTTTGTAGGAGAATATTGTGATCAACTGTATCAAACGCAGCACTGAGATCTAACAGGACAAGTATAGACACAAGTCCATTATCTGAGGCCATGAGAATATCATTAGTGACCTTCACCAGAGCTGTTTCAGTGCTATGATGAGCTCTGAAGCCTGACTGAAACTCCTCAAGTAGGTCATTACTTCACAAAGTTGATTAGCAACTACTTTCTCAAGAATTTTAGATAAGAAAAGAAGATTAGATATAGGTCTGTAATTTACTAACTCATCTTGATCAAGAGAAGGTTTCTTAAGTAAAGGTTTAATAACAGCTACTTTCAAAACCTGTGGTACATATCCATTTACTAAGGATAGATTAATCATGTCTAAAATAGTGCCACTGATCAAAGGGAATATCTCCTTAAACAACTTGGTTGGGATTGGGTCTAACATACAGGTAGAAGGTTTAGATGAAGCTAAAATTTTAGATAGCTCAGAAAGCTCTACTGCTTCTAAACAGTTCAAACACTGCGCAGATTCTAAAGATTCCTCCAATGCTGCCTCACTTACTGAGGACGAGGTAATCATGTTTGGGAGGATGCCAATTATTTTATTTTTAATGGCATCAATTTTATTTATGAAGAATCCCATAAAATCATTACTACTAAGAGCTAAGGGAATGGATGGATCAACAGAGCTGTGGCTCTGGGTGAGTTTGGCAACTGTACTAAAGAGAAATCTAGGATTATTTTTATTCTCTTCAATTAATGATGAAAAATATGCTACTCTAACTCTGCGGAGGGTCTTGTTATACAACAATAGTCTGTCCCTCCAGATTAAGTAGGATTCCTCTTGGTGTGTAGAGCGCCATTTTCTCTCCAATTTCCTAACATTGTGCTTCAAGGAACGCAGCTCTGAATTAAACCAAGGAGCCAGCTTCCTGTGAATAATCACCTTCAAACAAACGATGTGCTACTCGGTTGTGTCTGTTGAAGTAAAATGCAAGTTACTTTACTCCATCATTGATGGGCTGGGTGTGGACAGGCATCCTATGGCAGATAGTTCCTTTATGTTCCGACCAAACATGCAGCTGCATGAAATACGGTCTAAAAATACAGCAGACATGCCTCCCTAGACAATGTAGTTTTCATTTATTTCTCTTCCTTTACTTCTGTGATTTCTCTCACACCTTATTGATACTGAAGACATCATGACCTGATAATGCTTACGAGTGGTTTGTTCACTGTTCAGACACAAATATGATCATACAGTCGAACTGAACAGCACACCAGCCTTTTTCTCTGTTCATGTCTAATTGTATTAGAAAAACAAGGAATCCCCTAAACGGGGAGGACCAGAAAGTATTTGCTTTTAAGTAATGAACACTTCATTTTAATATTTAGCTCTTTATGTAGAAAATATTAATGTCAAATTGTGTTCTGTTTTGGAGGTGTACTGCATGTGAACTGGCTAAATGGCTTTTTTATCAACGAGATGGTGCTAATGTTGAAATAGCTTTAGGTATTTTAGTCCTATCCAATCCAAACCCAAAGAAATATGTTTTTCACAAACATAATACTGTCATAAGCCCAATATTGGAGTGTCAGATGTATCATTTTGACGTACCATGCCGTTAAGTAGCCAAGAATCCTTTGATTTGGAGGGGAAGATGTAATAAGAAATTTAATGTTTACAAAAAGATACAATTTTAAACAAAGATTTTGTTCATTTTTCCAATGGAGACAGATGAAAAGTGTTAACATTTTTATGTAATGAATTTTCCTCATCCCCCAGCAGCAGTAACAGGGCTTCCTTCTAATTATTTCTAATAGCTTTCCCTTGGAAACATGAAATTAAAGTCAGTGGACACTGGTTAATAACTGAATGACAACCGAGTAATTATTTGCATGTGTCTAACTTCTCCATATTCTTACATATTCGTAATAAGACACACTCAGACAACACACCGTAAAATGTCAGAAGAAGGGTTATGATAGTCCTCTCTAATTGTTTATTCTACTGTTGGATATAATAAATAATATATTCCATCATTTCAGCACACTGGCCTCTCTGCATAATGAATTCATGGAGGAGTGAGTGGAGTTAAGTGAAGAGAGAACCTGGGCCAGGTCTGTGATGAGTGCCAATCATCTCCAAGGCAAGTGTATTTGAAAAACACATTTCAGCAACAAGACAATTCAAAGTGCTTTATATGAAGAAAACATAAGAAAATAAAACATATATTAAAAAGTACACAGCGGTGGAATAATCAAGGAATAAAAATAAAAGTTGGACTACAGGCTGAAATAAACTTCAGCAACCTACTCCATTAATGTTTTTTCAGCTCATGCTAGACTTTTTATATATAAATCAATTAGGTAGATACATCACCTTGCAAAAGTATTTACACCCCTGGAATGTTTTCATTCATGTTTTTGTCCTGTTGTAAGTATTGTAGAATGGCTACGAAAAAAAAATAAAATAAATGTATGTTTTTCTATTATCCCCCCCCCCCCCCACCCCCCTCCAACAAATAAAAAACAAGGACAGCATTTGAATACTTTGTAGAATAAACTTTCACTGAAGTTACGGTTCCAAGTCGTTGTTTCCTATTCTTCTGGGTGGAATAGTTCAGTTGGATGCAGCATTTTTCAAATCTTCTTACACATTGTCAATTAAATTTAGGTCTGGAATAAATATATGTTGTTTTAAACCATTCCATTATGGCTGTGACTGCATGTTTACGGTCAGTCCTCTGCTGCAAAGATGAACCTCTGTCGCAGTCTCACATATACTGAAACCTAACGGGATTTTTTTCAGGACAGCCCAGTGTTTATCTCTGTGAGTCCTCATGTCAAGTCTGTCTCCCTGTCTCTACTGGAGAAAAGCATCCCCACAGTACGATGCTGCTACCACCATGTTTCACATTGGGAAATGTCATTTTAGGATGATTGAGCTCCTCTCTGCTTTAAATGTTCTCCCTAAGCTGTCTGCTGTGTTTCTCGGATGATGCTGTTAGTTCACTGATGTTCTTTAAAAAAAAACCCTGAGGCCTTTAAAGAACACCTGGATCTATGTGGAAATTAAATCATACACAGGTGTTCCTTTTTTGATTCAGGTGAATTCTTAATTTAGATGTATGTATACTACTTTGTGTTAGTCTATCACATGAAATCCCAACAAAATACATTTAAGTTTTTGGTTATTATATCTCAAACTTTGAAAAATGTGAAAGATTCAGGGGTTGTGAACAATTTTGCACTGTATCAACAAGAATTTCCTGAAACTGTTCCCGGCTGAAATCAAGAGTATGATTTCCATCGCTGAAATGCCCATGTGGTATTTGTAATAGAACGTGCAAACCTCATGTCTGTAAAACTGTTATATTTCTTGCAACATCAGCAGGGAAGCACAGAGAAGAGAAAGAAAGGGGAGATGGAAGGGCGATTAGGGAAGTAGAGAGTGGGATGTTATCTCAGCCGAGAATGAGACAGTGTAATTATAATATGGAAATGGTGCTGAAAGAGGAAAGTTGAGCTGACTGGAGCTTATCTGGTTAGGGCTGCCATCTCCAATATCAATTACTAATCTCTCAATAAGAATCAATAAACAGTTTATCCATATTTTTTTGCTGTTTTTTTTTCATTGAGATTGCATTCTTTTCCTAAGTAATGACATTATAGTTGCGAAATCAATTTGCAGCGCTTCTTAAAACAGAAAAAATAAGTTAGACGGCATTCATGCACTGTTTACTTTGGTAACACCCAATAATACTGAGCGTGATTAGCTAAAATTACAGTAAAATATAAGCTGGAAACTGAGAGAACTTTTGGCAACTGTGTACAGATTACAGCAATAGTCTCTTTAAATTTAAACTCTTTTATCCTGCATTTTAAGACACACACACACACACACACGCACACACACACACACACACACACACACACACACACACACACACGCACACATGTGTGTGTGACAAGTAGAGGGAATCTGCCATTTAATAATTATGAAGCGTAAAATCCTTGCCGACGGCGAGCATACTGAAGGATGTAATTATGACCTCTTTCAGAGAGCCCACGCTCAGTGGCAATGCCTACATTTCCACCCAGAGAGAGAAAAACACTCCCAAGGAATGATGGGAAAACGTGCCCTTCATTGCAATTAAGGACAATAATTCTCTGCAAGAAAATTGTTTCAATTGCTTTTCAGCCTAGGAGCAAAATGGCATTGATGGGGGTGATGGTTTGAAATAGGGGTGACAGTGGGATGAGGGAGTGACATTTTAGATGGTGGGAAGTGTTGGTTAAGAGTGCGTTAGGAAATATTACTGCGTTACAGTTCGCAGTGAAATCAGAAGGTGGGGAGAGGGAAACTCCTAAATGAGTGTATCAAAAATTATCCACATAGTATTGAATAAGGCGCTGAGAAAGAAGAAGATACAAATAAAATGAATCTGTATGAAGAACAAAGGTGACGGCTGTACTATTTTTCAGCTCGGTTTAAACTCATATGTGAAGTTTTTCTAATTTAACACTATATAAAGTATATCTTCAAGACAAAAAACAAAAACAAAGCTAAAACAAAATTTAAGTTCCATATTTTGTGGAAGCCTTTTTAGCTTCAGAGTAGTTCATGAGCTAGAGCACAAACACAGCCTTGCACAAGCATTCATGCTCCTTGAACCTTTTCACCTTTGTCTCGTTACAACCACACATGTTAATGTATCATATTGTGATTTTCTGTGACAGTCCAACACAATGCAGTGCATCACTGTAAAGTGGAACGACTAGACTATCTGGTGTTCAATTAGATTACCTGATTCTCAGCATTTTTGAAAAAAATTAAATATCAGAAAGTATCAAATTCATTCATATTCAGCCCACTTTACTCAGATCGTTTTAAATGAGACCAAATGCCTTCAAAATAAAACTTCTCTGTAAGGCCTCAGAAGTAAAAAATAAAATAAAAACCCACCAATGAACCACCGTATTATTGCTTTAACATATTTATCCATATAGCTAAAAATACCTCATGGGATTTGTTTAGATTTTCATGACAAAAAACTTTATTCCAGTTATTAGTATTTGTAGTTCCACCTAAAGGCATCAATGACACCACCACCAAGTGGACGACTGCAGTTGGTCCAAAATGCTGCAGCTCAACTTTTAACTGGCACGCACAAGCAAGATCACAGTAGTTTCGCGAGGTACTGTAAAAAGTTATTTATTGTTTGTGCCTTTAATGATGGTTTTTAACCCAAATGTGACAAACCCTGTGAATACCCTTCAACTTATGAGGTGTTGCATTACAACCGCCCTTGACTTTTGCCTCTCCTGCACGAGTCAAAAGAGAACTTTCCTAAAAGATCAATACTGTATTGCATATTTATTATTGTCTGAAGGCCTGTAAATTTACTATAGAAATTATTAGATTACACAGGAGACTGAAAATGAATAAAATAGCATTTTCGTTGCATTTTTAGTGAGTTCTGGGCTCTTGTGACTTCGTCTGTTTTCACACGGTACACATCTCAGCAGGGCAAAAGCTGCTCTCATTCCCTCTTATGCCTTGACAGCCTAATCTTGGTTAGAAAGAAAGCAATCTGAAATAATGTATGAAAACAAACCTAAAAAGAAATGTGCTTTATCTCAAAGTCTGAAGTTTGAAAGAGGAAGCTGTTTTCACAATTTAACTTCCAAATGCAACCCAGAAGGTAGTCTTTGCATGCCAGTCTGAAGGTCTGTGGATAATCTGCTGGGATATTGTTTAAACACATGCTCGGTAAATCTCATAAACAGTTTCATTTTCTGCCTCAGATGTGACAGTATATAACATGATTATTGATGCAATTTCTTGTATGAGTTTGTGATTTGCCTAAAGCTAAGGCTGCTTTCTTTACAGCATGATAATGAGGACAGCAGGACTGGGAGAGCGGCAGGGTGCAGGCGCGTGATTCAGATCCTATGTTTGTGTATGAAATCCTGCTGTGGGATCGGATCTGTGGTAGCTGCTGGAACAAAGGTCTGGATCAGGAGAAATGGGCACCGGAGGGAAAATGGAAAGCAGCTTTCCTGCGAGCAGGCATGAGCACACGTGTGCCGGCTGTTTACATTGGGTCGAGACGCCACACGCTGATGCATTCCTGCGCTCACGGTGGCCTCACCAGATCCGGATCCTAGTTTTCACGCTTGACTTTTCCTTACCTAAATGTGTGCATCTGTATTTGTTCGTCTCTCTGCCTGAAGGAATTAAAGCAGAAGGTATAGTCTTTACGGAGAATTTCAGGTCGTTTTCATACATCACTGTACGTTTGACACCTCAGAGTGATTGTTGGGGGTGGGGTGGGGGGGGGGGGGGGGGGGGGGTTCATCACGTGCAACTCACATCCATTTTCTGCTGCTGAAGTTAACGCTGCCCGGGTCGTCCGCTCAGCAGGCAAGGGGTCCGCCGCCTTTACCGCAATCAAAATTCACAAGAAAATGGAATCCTTTATATGCAAACAAACAATGCGGACGAAATAAAACATTCAGGGGAGCTGTCAGGTCCTTTCAGGAATCAATACGAGGCTTTTCATCTGTGTCTCAACCTCCTCCTGGTAATTATCCTGCATATTTTATGCCCCCTTCTATTCCTGTTTACACACAAATGGTTTTTACTTACCAAGCAGAAACACACACACTTTATTAGTCATCAGCGATTTAAAGCAAACACTTAGTCAAACATTTCCTTAAAGAATAGTAGCAGTAATATTTCAAAACTAGGTTTTAACTTGATCATATGTTGCAGGATGTCATTTCAAATAGATTTAGCAAAATAATCTCAAAAAGTTTATAAGTGATTTAACTAGTTGCATGTTGCTTCTTTGAGGCTCTGCATGTGAATTAGATCCTGCATACAAAGTGAGAAAAGGCTGCAAAAGCGTCAGCTTGTCAGACACCTTGATCAGGATTAAAGTGTTGTCGGGGACAGAGTGATGTGCCCTTGAACAGAATCACCCTTAAAGTGTCCCGTCATCACTTTCCTGCCCCCCATTACCACTGCTGGTCAGGGCGCCTCTGGGACAAAAAAAAAAAAAAAGATGATTGGGCAAAGCCTTCCCCCTCCTAACCAGGGTCGAGCCCCTTGACAAAAATACAAAAAAGAAGAGGAAACGAATGAGATCTTATTGGTCCCGTGTTGGAGATAGTTAGGATACTGGGAGGTGAGAGGAATAGTTGAGTGGCAGTGATAAAATGAAAGTGAACATGTCTTGACTCTTAATAAGTAACTAAATCCAGAATTGTTTTTATCAGAATCACTGCTTACCTGCAATGCTTATTGTTTTTTTTTCATGTCCTTAACATAACAAAACTAAATCTTTTTGCTCAACCTTTGATATCTAAAGATATAAACAGCTATAACCTACTGAATGTTTTATTCTATTTATTTGAATCCTTCTTTTTGTTCAGCACTTTGGTCAGTTCCTGCAGCTTTTAAAGTGCGTTTTTACGTAAAATTGGTTTGGCTTGGCTTGATGGTGGTTACAATCACAAAGTATAGCAGGTGTTTTCTGATTTCAATACACTGATGTCCAATACATGCCGCATTAACCAACCGATGATGCTTTTTTATAACACAAAATATGTGGGTGACATGAACAACAAATCCAGTGCCTGGGAAAAGCATAATCACAAACCTCAGTTTTTGGGATAGACCAAGTCAATCAATTGTATATCTATTAAGTGGGAGGAAAATAAATTTGTTTTTAAAATAATACAAATCTAAAAAGTGTGGTGGCCCTTTGTATTCAGCCCCTTTTAATTTGATACCCCTAAATAGGGCCTTCAGAAAACCCCTAATCAAAAAACACAGTCCATTGATAAAAACAACTGTTCTGTGAAGGCTGCAGAGGTTTGTTGGAGAACATTAGAAAACAAACAGCATTAAGAACACAGAGGAGCTGATTATGACAACAACATCCTAAACTTTGAATATCTAATTGTTAATCTATCATCCTCTAATAGGAATAGGAATAGTATGGTTTATCTGAAAACCTTACTAAAACATGGTTGCCCACCTAAACAGGCTGCGAAAGGAGAGTTTTGAAAGGAAAAAACAGCCAATAGGTCCACAGTGACTCTGGAGGAGCTGCAGATATCCAATGCTCGGGTGGTAGAATCTGTCTTCTGAATGAAATGCCATGCACTCCATAAGGTCTGGCATGTATGAAGGGATGGCTAGGAGAAGGACATTGTTAAAAAATAGATTTTAGAAATCTAGTTTGAAACTAAAGCCATGAAGACAGCACAACAAACAGAAAAATGGTGGTAGCAGGATCATGCTGTGAGGATGCTTTACAGGAGACCGGGAAGCTGGTCTTAGTTGATGAGCAGATAGATGGGAATAAATACAAGCCAGTAAAAAAACAGACTTACCAGTTTTCAAAGACTTGAAAACTGGTATGCACAGTTGATCTCCATCTATACTGACTGAGCTATTTTGCAAAGAAGAACTGGTACTAATTTCCTTCTGCAGTTGTGCAAAGTTGGCAGAGACATACCATAAAAGACTTGCAGCTAAAATGGCTGTGGATGGTGCTCCTGCACAGTGTTGAGGAGGGGATGAACACAAACGTAAGCCATACTTTTTGGATTTGTGTTTATTTTAAAAATCACACAATGTAATTTAAATACATTGATTGTTGGAGTTGTGAACAGAAGAAAAAAAATAAGCTTAAGGGGTATGAGCACCTTTTGCTTATTTTTTTGTGTGTGACAGTGGTGGCAGAACATCAGAAACAACACGTTTTTGTACGATGGGAAAAACAAGCAAAATTTTACCACCATCCCTGAGGCAGTTTATTTATATTCTCCGTGGGTTGCTAACTCGGTCTGCTACTACTACCTTCAAGAGATACTCCCTGTCAGTTAGGTCCTGTCACTGTATCTCATGTCATCTCTTCATGTCATAGAATAGTTAAGTTGGGTTAAGCTAGTTTGGCATGACTGGAATGCAGAACTGGGAATGTTTTAAAGTGGGCTATAAGACAAATAATATTGCAGCCTTTCAAAACTGATGTCCTAAGTATTTGTTTTTATATTTAAAGCACAACAGTCTGAGGGAATATAAGCATCCAGGTGGTGCATTCCAGTAAACACAGAATAAAGATCAAACTAATAAATATCCAGGACTGCTGCAGAATCATTTTGAATGTGAAGTCTTGCTCTGAAAAAAGTGCAAACTCTTTTCTCAAAGAAGTTAAATCTTCACCACCACCTGAGATTGAAACTTCTTCACCAAGTCAGCAGAGCAAACTATCATCCATGGAAATGCTCCACAGATCATTTAAGGCTGACAACTAATCTGTTTTACAGTGAAATTTAGATAATTCTCCTGTGACTTGCCACTTCTGCCTTCTAAGAAGAAAATCTTATTTAAATGTATCAAATAAACAGAAGTATAAACTTTTGGGAAGAAAAGCATATATAGAGTTGCATGGTTGCGATCAAAACACTTCACAAAAATAAAAACTTCTCCTTCCACAATTATTGGCACCCTTGGTAAAATGTAAAATTTCATAAAATAAATCCATCCTTTAAAGCAGTAGCATGGTGACATATTGGAAATCCACTCAAAAATAACCCTACCAATTAATTCACAGAATTTATTTGGTGAAAAAAAAAGATACACTAAGAAATATTTGTTTTTCACAAAATTGCTGTTGTCAGTTATTGCCAGCCAATTCCCATAAGATAAATGTGATTACGATAGTTTTTCAACTTTCTTTAATGTATGAAACGTTAAAATGGAGACCCACAAGATTGGCAGAAATCTTTAATCAGCAGACCAAACACTGATGAAACACTGATGAAATTGAGATTTGTCCCCCCTAATCAATAAATGCATCAAAAGTAAGAAGTCCCACTAAATGCATCACCAACAATATGTACTTTTGATACATTGCTTTTAAGCTTAGGAAAAATCAGATATTGGTTAAAAAAAAACTTTGATAAATAAGGATAATGTTGAAATTCTGTCTTCAGTTTAAAAACTAGAAACTCTATAAAGAAGCATGCCTCACACTTCTTCACTTTGTCTCATAATCCTTTGAAAAAAAATAGCTGAATATTTCCAAAATTGAAATATTTCAAAATTGGAATAGGCATGTCAACGTCGAGGAAGATCATAAATAAATTTGTATGAGCCTTTATCTCTAGTTTACAATAAGAGTAACTGTAGCAACCAAGGCTTCATGGGTACCAATGCACAACTTGTCACTATTTTTAAAACAGAGGACAAAAAACATCTCCAAAGCTCAGGGTTGAAGAAGTGCAGACAGTCTGGCATCTTAAGCTCACCTAACCTTCCTAACAAGAACATCTTGTGAAACGTCTTGGAATCTTTAGCAGCTGTGGCAATACATTGTTATTACATTTTACATGAAATGTTTTCCATATTTTACATATGCTATTATGAACTTGTCATACCTAACCAATATTTATATATCTTCTGACTTTTTAATCACAATACAAGTCTTTCTAAGACAAATAATTTTTTAATTTTTTTTGTTTACTTACATTGCTTAAATTCCAGTCTAAATGTCTTTTTTAAAACATCAGTAACATTGATTCTGGTCATGTTTTATCGTCTGTATAATAATATTAAAAAGTTATCAAAAGATTTGGCTTTTTGGAGTTAATGGCACAAAGAAAATGCCCAAGAGACACCAACTTCTCTATTTAGTGTAAAAGGCACATGAAAGACTCGAAAACCATACACAGAACACACAATCAGGCCAAATCTACAAAAATAAAATAAAATAAATACAAAAGACATTTGTAAGAACATAGAAGAGTTAAAAGGATTGGGTCCAAAACGTCCTTGACCACCTAGACCTTTTTTTCTATATAAAAACACGTGTACTATGAATAGATAGTTCCATTACAATTACAGTGGTTAAATATTACTCTTCTCACATGTTATATTCACACATATAATGCAATCTAAACTGACAGCTGATGTAATTCTCTCAGCATTTGTGAAACTAATAAGTTGAGCACTACACTTGTGGAGAAACAGAAACATTAAACAACTGTCAAACTTTGAAAAGAAAAAAAGGATTATATATATATATATATATATATATATATATATATATATATATATATATATATATATATACATACATACATAATATACAACTGAGTTTCAATGCTGAAACTGAAGATCTGCCCGTGAGAAACCGCTGAGACACGGAGACTGTGTGCTGGTACTTATGGGCCTCAGAGGCTATGATGGAAGGGCTCTAATGAGGCATAGCAGAAAATGAAATATTAAAGTTTCTAATTAAATAGATAGACCTCTTCACTATCGTCAAGGTTGTTTGGGCCATTATCTGAGCCATGTGATCAGCAGTGACCCGACCCGTTAAGGAGTTCCCTTTTGCTGAAACTGACAGAGCATACACACAGTCAGTAGATAGATTTACTCTTCAGATATATTGTACAGAGATGCTCACACACACACACACAGACACACACAGATACACACACACACACACACGCTTCTCTAACAATCCACCGAGAAGATGCATCATCTCCCACCTCAGTGATTTTCAGAGTGTCCACACTTTAGACAACTGTTCTCCAAGCATAGAGCTAGAAGTCTTTAAAATCCCCTTTTAAAAGCAAATTTTCAATTTATTGACACAAAAGAACGGGGATAAAAAGGTAGCAGGAAGGAAAGAAAGCACGAAAGAAAGAAATGGAGAACAGATGGACTTGTGTTAGAGGTGAGGCAAGCCTCCATCCAGAAGTCTCCTCTGGGCGGGTGGGGGTTATGAATGTCTAAGCAGCTTGTTTTCTTAGAACGGGGGAAAATGTAAAAAGACCTTGCTCTTCTTTTCATGCACAGAGGCCTGGGACAAAGAAACCCGGGGCCTGCATATTGCTCAGCGTTAAGCAGACAGTCATTGTGTGTGGAATAACTCCGGTCCTTGCTTGAATTTTAATCATAGTGTTTTATTAAGCTCACTGGGACTTTTTTTCCAGGACGTGGTTTTAATGATTTGTCCAGCGTGCCTCTTCTGTTGTAACCACAGTCTCTTAAGGTCAAAGTCACAGAATAAAGAAATGTGCTCATACAAAATGTATTTGATGTATCCCTTTATTGACTTTTTTTATCCTTTGCCGTGTGTCACACAGATTTTTATGCACCGTGTAAGTTTACAACTAGGCCCTCTCTTGTGTGTCAATGTTTTCTACAGATTTGCAATTACAAAAGTATTTACAGTGTAAATCTATTCTTACACTTACTTTTTTTTTTAGGTTCTGTCATGATGCAACCACAAACTTCAGCAGATTCATTGGGATCTTTTGTTATAGACAGCAAAACAACACAAATTAGCACATCATATCAAATACAGGAATATTATGGTTTCCCAAATTTTTATATAAAATTTTATAAATAAAACTTTCAAAGTACCGTCTAAGTACCTGGAGATTAGCTGTTTGTTTACTGATATTCTCTAAAAAACCTTGAATGCCTCTGATGCTTTCAAAGGACATCAGTATTTATACCAAGATTAATGAGACACACAGACACGCTTTATTCACTAATAGGCAATTTATGAAGGCAGTTGGTTGCACTGGATTTAATTTATGGGTGTGACGTTAAAAACACATGCCACACTTTTCAGATCATTATTTTTAAATTGTATTTAATTCCTTTCCCATCTAGTTTACAATTACGCTCTACTTTTAGTTTTTCTATCCCAAAACATCACAGTAAAATATGCTGCAGTTTGTGGTTGTGATGTGACAAATTGCGGAAAAAAACAACCTTTTCAAAGCATTTAAAGATGATATAAACTGAAGGATAAACTGGAAGTGATTAAAAACTGAATGGATTGAAAAATATGATTCAAACAGAGCATAGAGATATTATGTAGCGCCTGTAGAGAATAAACTAAACATTTCTGCACTCCTAGAGACTCCAAGCACACAACAAAATGTATTTAAGGGCTAAAAAAGGAGATTTTCTATGACAAGTCCCCTTAAAAAAGTTAATATTTGTCCTATTTTAGCCTCCCTTCATTTGCTCTCTGTTAAATCCAGAAAATAATTAAAAATTCTCCTTCTCACACATAAATCCCTTAATAATTAAACTGCATCATACATCAGAGATCAGATCGCTTTATATGTTCCTAACAGAGCACTTCGCTCTCAGACTGCAGGTCTGCTGGTGGTTCCTAGAGTCTCTAAAAGTAGAATGGGAGGCAGATCCTTTAGCTATCAGGCTCCTCTCCTGTGGAACCAACTCCCAGATTTGGTCTGTGAGGCAGACACCCTGTCTACTTTTAAGATTAGGCTTAAAATTTCCTTTTTTACAAAGTTTATAGTTAGAGTGGCTTATGTTATCCTGAGCTATCTCTGTAGTTATGCTGCTCTAGGTTTAGGCTGCTGGAAGACATAAGGACCACTTTCTCCCACTCTGCTACATTTTCCTACTACTCTCTATTTTTGCATTATTTATTGTTATTTTAACTTTTAACTTTATGCTCTCTATCTCTGTTTTTTTCCCCTCCATAGTGGCTACATCTGGTCTAGCAATCTGTTTAGCTGTGACTCTGTCCTGGAGGAGGGCATTAGCTAGGCTACTTCTCCCAACAACTTAATGTCCCCCTTCTATGATGCGCTTGGCCCCGTCTTCCAGTGGTTAATCCTGTTTCCCTCCTAGACATAGCTACTGGCTAAACTGCTACTGCAGCGAACTGTATGTGCTCTCGTTCATCCTCTAAGCTTAAAAACTGGCTCACAGCATCTGCTTGGTTGTGTTCCTTTTCTAGATGAAGCCACTATAGGAGCTAGTACTGCCAAAAACCTTTTTAACTTTTCTCTCACATAGAAAATACTCCTAAATCAGTGCCTTTATGCTCTGTTGGTATGTATGCTCTGTCTTCTTAAACCACCAGTTGTGGCAGATGGCTTTTCACACTGAGTCTGGTTCTGCTGAAGGTTTTTTCTTGTTAAAGGTGAGTTTATCTTTCCACTCTCCCTTACATGGATGCTTGATATGAGGGATTGCTGGAAAGTCAATGAAACAATGCAAGCAACTGTCTACTGTCACAACCCATTCATCCCGGATGAGTGAATGCTCCAAGTCAATGAATTGATGCAATCTGCTGGGTTGTCTTAGATAAAAAAAACTTTTTACCAATGTGTCTATGGTTGACTTTATAAAGTCACTTGAGGTGACGTGTTGTGAATTGGTGTTATTTAAATAAACTGAATGGAATTGATTTGATTTAAAACAGCAAGGTGTAAATTTTAACCCAAGTATTAACTTAATTTCAGATTTTTCAGGTCAATATACGGCACTTGGTGCGTATGGATGCTCAGTGCAGGCTTCTGTTATCAAAAACTCGACTATGCAACTTGAGAGGTGCAGATCCGGGTCTTAATCTGGAGAGTGACGCTTTACGACAGTTCCCCTTACATGCTTCTATTTTTCTCACCCTCGAGTCAAAGTTTGTCATGGCCATGGTCATTATTACAAAATACAGTAAATATAGTTCACAAACCTGCATGTCACCTCTTTCCTCTGTTGAAGTTCCTGCAGCCTTTCATAATCAGATGATTGAGCCTGTTGTCTGCCCTGTCCTTCTCTCCCATCACCCCTGGAGCTCCCTCTGCGTTTCGATAGGAGACTCTGAGCATAATCTAGAGGTGTAAATGTGGCCTTGTCTTTAAGTCACTCAATGACTTCTCAAACTGCTGCTCCAAAGTGGTCTGCAGTCAGACTCCAAAACGGAGGGAGACTCTTTAACTTTGCAACAGTACAGTGATGCCAGTGACCTTCAGCAGCGCTAAACCTGAACGTTACAGGTCTAGTGTCCCCTAGTGGCTAAAAGTTACATGTTGCTGCTCTAAAATAAAGTCCTGACTTATTTGAAGAAAAAGTTTTAGTTTAGACAGCACAATGTGAATGGCAAGTTTAGCGTCATTGTTGGCTAATGTTGTTTCAGGGGTGGTGTTTAAATGGTGCGTAAAAATATTTATTAACTTGTCTCTTTTTTTTTTCTGAACTTAGTATCTAAACTGCCTACGGATTAATAATTCAAAAAAAGTGGTGGTGGTGATGGGGGGGAGGGGGGGGGGGTCACATTAGTGAATACTGAGTGTTAGCCTGCCATACGACTGGTCTTTATGAGCACACTAGGTCAATATAGCAAACAACTCAAGAACTGCATCCTTTTATACTTTAAAAGTCTCCAATAAAGGCACATGGTGTCAAGCTTAAAGCACATTCCCTGACATCCATAGCTCATGATAGTAGCACAGTCACAGCAGTGGATAGCACTTTGCGAGACAGACTTCTATCTGACAAGAAATATCATGGCATTCCATTATTACAAGATCCCCTTACACACCTAGTTATCACCATTACACTCTATCACACTGTGTTGGACATTTACTAAGTTGAATCATGGTGTAACCCACCAGTGCTGCAGCTGTTGCAGCACACAGTACAATACTAATAGAGGCTGCTGCGCCTGGGTTAAATCCATGCTCAGCCATATAACTACCATGAAGTCAATTAATTTCTAGCTGCTTAATGACTTGGAACCGCAGTGATGCAGATGCCCCTCCCCTCTCCAACATCTCCTGATTGATTGAGTGGATTTCTTGGATGAGGTGCCGAATCAACAGATATGCTGTGAGCAACGATCATATTCAATTTTTATATTACTTCCCGTGCATAAATGCCATCAGGATCTGACTCTGCACTCTACAAAAAAGGAAAAAAGGGTGAGATTAATATATTAATGTCAAAAAGTAAATTTCAAAAGGGAATGTCTGCAGGGGGAAAAAGCCACGTGTACTTTAGATGACAAAACTATCTTTAGCATGTGTTTGCCATAACCTATAAATGATATTGCACATGACATGCAGGCATAATGTGAAGGTCACTGTGCTCTCTCTGTACGTTTGACATGTGTGCACAGTCTAGATCTTTTTTTTTTCTCTTTGAGATATCATCATTCTAACTGCACAATGCAAGGAGGCAAATAATTACGTCACTCAGAAAACCATCAGTCCTCCACACTTGGGTCACTCTCTTGTCCTCCCTCTCTTCCCCCGCTCCCCCTGTTTATGTTCTTTTGCCCCTTTTGCAGCATTAATGTTTTCCTGAACAGGTAAAAAGATGTTCCGTCCCCACAAACTGACTTCCTATTTCTTTTCCATGTTTCCTGTGGGAAGCAAAAAAAAAAATCACTGATCTTTATACCTGCCCTTCAAGACTATCTGAAGGTCCGCTCTGTCTGTTTTTAGCAGAGAGATGGCAGATTAAGGGAGAGAGTAGAGAAGCAGAGATAGAGGAGATATGGGAAAGTGAATGAAACCGTTTTGGTGAGGCAAGGTGTGGTGGGCAATCCGTGAAATTGCTCCAACATAGGCAACACCGATGCACAAACTGTTTCCAGCGGGGCTTCAGCCAGTCCTTCATAGTAGGAACACCACCACCCTCCTCCACCGATTCTACTGCCCCACAAAGCTTCAACACCCAAACCCCAGACCCCCTCCTCCTGTCTGTCTCCCTCCTTCTTTTTTTTCAGGTCTGTTGCACACGGGGCGGAAAAGATCGTATTTATCACCTGTCAGCATTTGGCAGCCCTGAGTTACGCGACGCAGGACAGCATAAAATTATCATACACAGGCATGAAATTACAAAACCGCCCGGGGACCCCACAACAAAATTATTTCATTTTCCCCCCAAAAAGGATGGAGGGTGTTTAGTAGTGAAGTGAGGGGGTGACAGGTGAGAAGTGGAGGGTGATAGACACAGGGCTGCAGGAGCAGATATCTGGGAAGCGATATGACAGAGAGAGCAACTCAGAGAGGACATATTGGGGAAACTGTCCTTCACACTCAACAAGAGATACAAAAAAAAGGCATATCTCAGGTTTAGTGGAGGAGACACTTGCCCCTTCTGTACCAAACCAACTTCTCAGAGAGGTCAAATAATAATTTGCAGCTCACCTGACTGTCTTTCATAGCTTTTTCAAACCTCAACAAAATAAACATGACTGCAATCAAATTCTGAAACTACTCAGTGCAAACTTGTCCCTCTGGCAAGTCATTCTCCTATTTTGTACCCACACATGGCAATATTCTATTTTATACTATTCTAAACAAAAGTATAGACACTATTGCAAATGGCAATTATTCTCAGTTTTGATAAATCACGGAAATGAATTGTTATAAAAGAGCACAGTCGCAAAGCTTGATTTTTTGCACATGCTTTAATTGTACGTATACATTTTTGCAAGTGTCAGAAGTGAAGTTTTTGGAACAGGACCAAAGTCCAGACATGAAGGTTGGATGAGCTAAGCTATGGTTTATTAAAAGATAAAAACATTCAACATGACATGTGGCGATAACAAGACAAGAAGCACGGACTGAGAACAAGGCAGAGTAACGGACCATCAGGCAGGAAGACGGCAGGATCCAGAGGGGAACAATGAGGACCTAAAAGCAAATATACTGAGGGACAAGTGGAGAATGGCGTTGACTGCAAATGAGTTAACCAGGAGAAGATGTAAATGTGCAGGAGCAGAAGGAGCAAAGAGAAACTAAGGAAAGGAGACTAGTTAACATGCATAGAGCTGACCAGATATACACAGAAACAGAAAACTTTAACAGGGATAATGAAAAATAAATCCAAATGCACTAAGAACAGAACATAATAATAAACCAAGCCTTGGCCCACACGAAGAATAACTTTTCAACTTTTTTTGACTACAAAGAAAAATGTGCGTCCGATCGAGAGGATGCAGCAGCATGGGAATCTCTGCAGTAGGTCCATTGGTGGCACTGTGACACTGGCACGGAAACACAAAATAAAAAAAAAAAACACACTAGGCAGACAACTCAAGTGAAGTAAACACAGAAACTGTCCTTGTTCTTCTCTGAGGTGGATCCAAAAGCATGTAGTTCATGTGGTTCTCCGCAGCAAGTTGGAGCTCATGGTTCTAAAAGAGGAGCAGTAGATTCAGCTTTAACAGTCATCACAAAGCCAACGCAACATTTGTAATCAAAAGTTATATTTTGAAGTGTCTTGTAATTGTTTCACTGCTGTATCCTTCAATTTGAGCAGCAAGATCTTGAGATTTTCATTTCCACACTTCTCTTTTAAGATATTTATGATAAAAGATAGGCAAAGTTTGGTGGACTGAAACAATTCATCTTTTGCAGCTGATGGTGCGCTACATCACAGACAATTTATTTATATTAGTATCATCATTGTGAATGAGTACCACCAAGATATAACTTTTTGGGAACCATTGCATTAAAGAAGCATGAGAGATCATGACTCCTGATCCAACCAAAATAACTCCTGCTAGTTGATTATATCCTTTGGACTAACATCGCCAAATTTGTTTACTTTTGATGGATAACAGGTTAAAAGAAAATGATGCCTGAACATCATGAAATGTTTGTTGTAAGATGGTATCATTAAAAAGTCATAAAAAATAATGAAGTGCACATCATTTAAACGTTACCCGCTTCAGTGCAGCACATCCAATGATTTCTGTTTAGGTTATAGGAGCTTTTAAAATCAAGAAGCTAAAATTTTAAAGTTTAACCATTTTTTTGTTTTGTTTATGCTCTTTAGAACAAAATACTATAAATTTGCAATTCTACAAATGCTTTGTTTTGATAATTTCAAACTGGTTTAAGGGGGAATTAGTTCGACACAACCAGTAGCTGCTAGAGGTACAGGATGGCTTACAATATACTTTAAGAAACTGTTTTTAAAATTTCATATGCGGAAAGAGAAAATCTCAATAATTTTCACTTCCATGTGTTCTAAATTGGTAAATTAAATATTGATTGCCCCAAAAACAAACTTCTATTTCTGGCATTGAAACTTCTAGTTTCAATGCCAGAAACTGAAGTTTGTTTTTTCAACAGTATATTTTCACATTTGTCACTTTTTGTTTTTTCATTAGAGAAAGTAAATATGTAGGAGAAACTTTTAAATGCGCTAAAAAACATAGACCATATAGCATTTTTTTTTCTGGCAAGGCATGCAGCCAAACTCAAGCTACAGCTCCATCCACCAGCTGATTCTTCAGCTGTTTTATTCTGTGATAAATTCAGAAAATAAATCTCAGAGACAGCTACGTCTCTCTTCAAGCTGTTTAAAGAGGTTCCCACCCCAACTTCCTCCTTCTAAAAGCTGTCCCTGATTTATAAATATTTTTTTTTTACTTGGAGGATACTGGTCGAAGGATAATATTTGTTTTTGAACTTGCGTAACAAAATCTATTTTTCCCCCCAAAGCTTAGTTAACATCCTAAACCAACAGCTATATGTTTAAAGAAAGATTTAAGCAAAATCCAGTAACAGTGACTATTGTGCAAATGTTATGACAAGAATATTCAAGAATAAAATCTTTGGATTGCAACTTTATAAAGTACGTTGAATATAACTGTGAATGCGGATGAGCTTGTGTAGAAAGATATCTTATGGAGCAATATGCCAGTGTGTGTTGGTTTGTATGTGTGTGTCAGGTGGGTCAGACAGTCTTCCAGCATAATGTTTTTTTTTTTCAAATTGATATAAATTCAATAAAGAAGAGTGCAATGTTTTACCAGGTTGCAACATTTATTTGTTTATCTTTTTTTACATGTGTGGTTATGTAATCTAAAGGAGCATTTATGCTCTGATACGCACATGAATAGGTCAGTGCTCCAAAATCAAAGGTACAATAGCAAACAAGGTGGGGGTGGAGGAAACTATAGTTTACATTCTTTGAAGAACTGAAGAGGTACCCCAGCAGATTTACGTGGCCTGTGGCATGGGGATGGAGAAGTTATTATTATTTATACATATTTCTGTCATCGTCTTCTTCTTTGTTCCTATCCCAACTGCCCATAAACATTGGCAAAAATATGTTTAAACTGAATGCATAACACATAATCTGTATGTTTCTGTGAATATAACCTTAAGCATAAATGGCCCCTAATTCTAATTCTAATATGGTTTCAGTTTTAAAGTGCAATCCCAAGATTATCAGTGGCCTCCTTCTAGCCTTCCCTTTCTAAAACTTTCTCAAGGCGCTCCCCCGTAAACTGCTCCTAAAACTAATTTGAAATAACATTTCAAAGCAGTTAGCTAAATTTCTCTTGCCTAGTAGAAAGGGATTATTGATTGAAATACATGTTTAATTCAGGTAAACATTGTATCATAGTGTTCTGTGGATGTGCATTTGTTTCTGTTGATAAATTACACTTGAAGAGAAGTTGCCACTCATTTATTCTATGTATGTGCAGAGTTTGAGAATGCCAGTGCTCAACTCATCCTTTCAACTATTGTCCTGATAGCAGCTGTTTGGGCTGATATTCACTGGACAATACCTAACAGACACAGAGTTATTTAGTAGACATTAAATAACTTAAAAACACACGTAATTGCAAAACATGTATCCAGCGAGCTTCAGTTTCAGCCGTTCATTGTAGCTCCGTCGCTCTTACCATATACTTTAAAAATGGCTGAGAGTCGCAAGAAGCAAACTGTCTTTCAAGTTTATGAGAAGAAGAGGACAGAAAAAAGACCAGAGTGTATTTGTGAGATTCTTTCACATGATGGCAAAAGAGCAGGTAGGATGGTCTTGTGCAGTTATTCAAAAAGAGACTTGGGTGTTTCTTACCTACATTTATCGCAAAAATCTTCCACTATACCTCTAATATATTTTAAACATCTTTTTAAAATGACCGTAACTTTTTGTCCAGGGCTATTCTTAAAACGTTCGAAACAGCTGAAACGTTACTAAACATCACATTACTGCATATGCAGGTTTTGTGACAGTAAAATATTTAAAAACTATGACTATGCTAATTTGGCTGTTTATTTATGCAAATAATCAAGATTAACATATAACATGGGAACACTGTGGTTAGTGTGACATTCATAATATGTTAATTGTTTCAGGTGCACCCCTAAAAATCTGTTTCAGAGGACCATCCTTTGTTTTCTCCTTACACCACATTAAAAAAACTGGGACTTCCTTCACCTCTTTGAAACATTCTGTTAAGGGCTAAGAATGAGGGACAAAGTGAGAAATGGATTCTGCTTTTGTGAATCCTTGTGCTCTGTGTGTGTGTGGGAGGGAATGGCATTGACAAAGGAAGAGGTGGCTTTACACAGGTTCACCATAATGCTGTGGGTATACTAAATGCTTCATTAATGCCACACACAGGAAATGGAGGGTCAATATTTATAGACCCTGCACAGAGCACTATGTAGATACAGGATCTATTGGCTTGCATTCTGCGGAGGGGAATCAAATTAAGTCAACGAGGGACTAGAGTTTTACTCGCGGTCTCTTTTCCTCGATGAGACGGTCAATTTCGCAACGATTGCTGGTGGTGGCAAGCTGCCACAAGCTTGACCCCAAAGCTGTGGAGAAGAAGCAGACCTGCAGAGATGAAGAAGTCATTGAAGGTGGCAATAAAGACAACTCTCTTACATTTTATGGTGAATCGCTTCAATGAATTACAGTGCCTTGCAAAAGTATTAATCCTCTTTCAGCTTTTTCATATTTTGTCATGTTGCAACCACATATATCAATGCACTTTTTTATGAGTTAGGTTGTGGTGGCCTAGTGGTTAGAGCAGCATGCTAGCGCTGAGAAGACTGCAAGTCCCTGGTTTAAACCCTGCACACTGCCACTCTGGGTCCCTGAGCAAGCTCCTTAGCCCCAGAATGCTCCTCAGGTGCTGCACAGTGGCGGCCCACTACTCCCCAAGGCAGGGGTTCCTGAAGTGGGGGTCCAGGAACCCTCAGGGAGTCGCGAAATGATTTGATGCTAATGTGGTATAAAGAATTAGCATTTTCTCATCTATGAAACTGATATCAAAGTATAACTATACGAGATGCTCCACATTTCTCATATTATCGCAAGGGAAAGCCTGCAATTTCTAATAAGAGTTCTTTATTCTTGTAATTTTAAAATTATTCTCAAAATTTCCAAAAGAAAAAAAAATCCCACTTACTAAAATGGGGCCACCAGTCTCTGCCATTGTTATTTTCAGGGTTTTAGGCTCAAATGATGGGAACCCCCTGCCCTAAGGGATGGGTTAAATGCAGAGGACAAATTTCATTGATAATGTATGATGCAATAAGAGATGACTATTATTATTATTGTCATAAAATAACAAATAGTACTGCATAATTATAAAGTGGAAGGAATATACAAATAAATATCTAAAAAGTGTGACATGAATCAATGTTTAGCCCCCTTCTCTCTGATACCAGAAAATAAAGTCTTGTGCCTTCAATTGTCTCCTAATTAGTAGATTGATCACCAAATGGTCAATATGATATAATCTTTGTATAAATCTAGCTGTTCTGTCAAGGCCTTAGAGTTTTGTTAAAGAACATTAGTAAACGTGAAGGCCAAGGAACACATGACAGGCTAAAGTTGTGCTAAAATTGAAATGTAGGGTTTGGTTACAAAGCAATATCTGAAGCTTGGAAGATCCCAGAGAGAACTGTCCAACATGCAAAAACTGAGTATGTCACGCCTATCAAGACATAACCATCAACCTACACTAAGATGTCATGTGAGAAAAGATGAAAATGTTTGACCTAGAGACAGAATGCTATGTGTGGTAGAAAACAATATTGGCACGCCAACCTGAACACACCACCATGATAATGAAACATTGTGTTTGCAGCATTATGATGCGAGGATGCTTTACTTCAGGGGTGTCAAACCCCAATCTGTGAGGGCTGGAACTTTTAAATGTATCTGTACTTCAGCACACCTTGAAGCGGAAAATAAAAGTGTTTTGAAGCTAAAATAACACAAAATTAGAAGCACTGAACATACTTTAAAAGTAAAAAAAAAGATCTACTAACTTGCTTACAACATGTTTAAAAAACACTTCTGGTGCATTTTCTGTGACTATTTGGCTGTGTGACGTTACCTGACCCACCAAGGTGCTCCAATGTGACAATTACAATCCAAGCTTGAGTCACCGCCTGTGCAGCGACCCCTTTGAAGAGGAGGCCTTCATATACAAGTCGTCATTAATGCGGCCGACTGGCTACAAGCTCCGGCGCTTTTGCCCGGAGCTTTCCCAACTTTTCTTTCTTTTAAAAGAAAAGCAGATGGAGAGGAGCACCTTAAACCAGGGAATCAACATGAAAACACCATTGGAGTGTCATTTGTTTTGTACTTTCCAGAAAGATGCTACAAGAGGACTAGATGAAAAAAAAAACAGAAGCATACCAATAATTTACCCTAATTTCTTTTACCCCAATCCTGTTAATTTGGGGGTTATTATTGTGCCAATCATCACCTAGAATAGCTAGTCGCTAGCAGTAGGAGCTACTAGGACCAATTGCTTACCAGACTCTGTTCATTTTTAAAAGGCCAGTGGAGAGAAGGTTGTCGGCACTGAGAATCAGAAGAAAAAACAAGGAGCATACACCAAGCAAGAATGCACCCATATCATACATGTGTGAATATAGGTGAATATGTATTGAAGAGCAGCAGCTATAACCGGTCTGCTAACCGACTATACATTTAAAGACGAATGTTAAAGGAGTTGCACAAAGCAAGTTTAGAGACAGAGGAGACACATTATGAAATGATAAGTCTTCAACAAAACTCACCATTTGGTTGTTGAGCGCGTCATCTTCTAAGCTATGACTGTCACCAGGGTGGAGTTAGTTTTAGGCTGTGGACGGTTACTGAATGGAAGCATGACATGAGCAAGTGGCCGGATATTTCCCCGGGCGCCGCACAGTGGCAGCCCACTGCTCCCCTAGGGGATGGGTTAAAAGCAGAGAACACATTTCGTTGCTTTGTACTTGTGATAGTGCAATGACAATAGAGTTGAATTCTATTCTATTCTATTCTATTTTTGTATACATAGAAAAACCTAGCGTGCAAGCATAAAATAAGCTATTAGCATAAAAATTACTTGATGTGGATGACCGCTTCATTTGTGGATATTTACAGGAGGTGACATACTATATCTTTGACTCCAAGTTTTGTGTCGTAAAGTCTGAACTCCTCCCCAGTCAAAGGCAAGGGCAAAAAAACAACAACAACGATATACAAGGTTTGGTTCATCATCAGGGATTTATTGTGAAATCAAAGAGTAGAGAGATCACCTTACATTATATAAAAAAACACTGCAGCCTGAAGCCAAAGCCAATTTGGTTGCTCTGAAATGGTCGATTACCCCTTGGTATGCGGTAGAACTTACGTCCTTTTTCAGAATATCGTTTTATACAACCATAAATGCAACAACCAGACATATTGATGCCAGTGGTTGTAGTTGTTTGCCGTTTGATACTCCCACTTCCTCCTATGTTGGACAATGGGAATCCACTATCCATAGTCTAGTCCTCCCTTGCCTACTTCCTAGGCTGTAAATAGGTCTAAAGGACACCAACCCTCAAGGATTCCAGTTTGTCAATCTGGTTTAGATCAAAGGGTATTCATGTTTTTGGATTGCCTAGTTTAATTCCAGACTTAAGTCTAATTGAGAATATGTGGCAAGACTAAAAAAAGTGATGTTCACATACACTTAGACGCAAACAAATATGGGCAAGAATTTTAGTTTCCAATTGTGAAAAGCTGGTAGAGAAATCTCCTACAACACTTGTAGCTGCATTTGCAGCAAAACATCGATGCAGGGGGCAGTTTTTAATTCATACAAAGATTTTATTTTGAAAATAAAATCACAACATTTTTTCATTTTACCTTCAAATCCCACTTTTCCACCACTATTGTAGGTCTAGCTCATAAAATTACAATAAAATACATTGAGGTTAAAGGTCGTTCAAGGAGTGTGAATATAAGGGAAGGCACAGTCTCTTGCTCTATTTGCTCCCTAATAAAAAAAAAAAAATCATTTAACTTTTTTTAGCTTTAAATTGGGAAAAAGTTCCCAAACATGTTATTTCTCTGATCAGAGAAAATAAAATAACTTTTTGTACTCGTACTGTGGCACCAAGAGAAAGCTATAATGTAAATAGTTGTGGCATAAGTAAGTGAAGAAAAGGTGAGACTTTGTGCTACATTAGCACAAAAACAGGGATGAGGAAGAAGAGAGAGCTGGTGTGTGTGTGCATTAGAGGGAGAAAAGAGTGAAGGTATTGCCATAATTCCTGTGCGTCGGCATGGCTGTTAGGAGCTCAGGTGGTTGAGCGTTTGCCCCGGCCAGGCCTCATCAACGTGAAGGGCGATCTCATCCTTTCTGCATCTCTCCTCTCCTCCGCTTGATTAATTGGGTTCCAAACACGCCGCCGGAATACGTAATGCGCCTCTCACGACGGCGCCCCCTCCTGAACACCCTCCAACACCTCTCGCCCCCACCTGCCTCACCCTCCTTCCCTTCTCTGTCTCTCTCCTCCATTTCCCATCCGCTCCTCATCTCAGACCCTCTCTCATTCTCATTCCTCCCCTACCTCTCCCCAGCTCTGTGCGCGCTGGCAATCTCCAAAACACATTAGCATACACTTGGCATTCCAGACAGGGAAAGAGAGGAGGGGTAAAGGGGGGGGGGGGGGGGGTAGAGGGAAAAAAATATGAAAAACAATTTAACAATAATAATGACGCTGATGATAAAATTAATTATGCCCAGGGATGGAGGATGAGGAAAAAAAGAGAAGGAGCCCTCAGCAGCAGTCGCTCACTTAATTTGATTCCCAGACGCTGGCGGATATCAGGTGCCATTTGACAAGCAGACGCAAGGAGTGTGTACTGCAAAATATCTACATTGTTATGAATGTGTGTGTGTGTGTGTGTGTGTGTTTGTTTATTGTGTAACTGCCAGCAAAGTTTCTTCAACAAAAGGTGCAGCTACAAGCTCCCAAAACAACACATGGGGTAGTTCTCTTTCTTCTCCCGTAGCATGTGCTATCTGTGACATTGTGGGTGACGGCGAGCCTGCAGCCAGAACTGCAAATGTACACGTTGGCATGCCAGCCCACCCACACCCTCTGCCTGTGCACCACCCACCTGTAAAGGGGCTGGAAATAAAACGAAAAAGAATAAAAGAAGAGAATACCTTTTGCTTTTCAACCGCAAACCACATCAGTAGTCGGCATAAGCATCCGACTCTGAAAACATGCCGCAATGAGTGATGTCACCATCATTTACCAAATGTAAATTTTTTCACAGCATGTTTTTATTTTCATAGTCTTCAAAAACGCGTAGCCTCCTCCCCTGGGACTGTGATTGACACATACGCATAGGCTTTAGGGATAGGAGTCAAGCATGACTGGCTCTCTTGGGCGGGTGTTGGAGTTAGCATTTTGGGGTATTTTCTTCCAAAACTACCACTCTGGTGATGTCTTTTCTGGAAACGCAGTGTTGCGCTGCCGCAGTAACTCATCTCATTAGGAGAAATAGTGGACTTATCCTGGCTGGGGTGTGCTTCAATCTCCCCCAACATCTCATGTTGGATTCGGGCGACCGTCATCATGGATGTGTCCCCTTTCTGATATTTACTCTGCAGCTTTGCACTACCAGTTTTCCTTTCTAAGCGTAATTCCAAAAGTGTGAAGGTTCAGAGTAATAAAAGCATCCTTATCTTCCTTATCCAGGGAATCTTTAGGGTTTTGGTTTTCAATCTGTCTTTCTCCACGTTTGGATGGTGTGTGTGTGCGAAAAGAAAAACGAGCAGGAGAAAGAGATGGTGGCGGTGGCGGTGGTGGTGGGGGTGCTGTGAAAGGGGGCAGAGACCAGTGGCTGCATTGATTTAATTTGTGGAGGTTTGCATGACGGCGAGGCATCCCTTTTAACGATCACTAAATTGTTTTCTGACAGAACCCCGCCAAGCAATTTCTCCCCTCCCCCCCTCCGACATTTGATTTACATATGATCTTTAAACACCACCGAGGCCGCGCTAGCTATTTGGTTATCATTCAAATCACTCTCCTCTGTGTCACACTCTGGAATAGGTCACTCTCCTCTTGCCGGCTCCAGAGAGAACAGTGAGAGAGAGAGAGAGAGGCGAGAGTGGAAAAAAAAGAGGAATGTATAACTAATGAAACAGATTGATTAAGAGCCCAAATCAATTGGTTTGCAGCCTGCAATGAAGATCTAGTGCTTAATTTAGCATGGTCCCTGCAAGTCCGGGCATTAGCACCAGAAGGGGGAGCTGAAAATCTAATTGGTGCTAAATGAACTATTATATAGAAATGCTTGCATGAGCATTTAGGACCCCAGAATAACTTGTTTTTAATTACAGGTTCACCTGCACATCAGTGGTGCCTTGCATATCCTGCATCTGCAGAAGTCAAAGCTACACATCTACGAGGTGCTATATGCACACGAACCAGTAAAGCAGTGAAGATGGAGTTAGAGGATATGATTGGGAAACAGTTGTGAAATAATGTGTGTTGAGGAGAGCAGTGGAAATACGCAAAAATGATGAATCATGAGAGGCAGCACTGTTGCCTTCAAGCTAGAAGGGTTTGACCTGGGGTCTTTCTGCATGTTGTTTGCATGTTCTCCCTCTGCATGCATAGGTTCTCTCTGGGTACTCTGGCTTCTCCCCATGGTCCAAAAACATGACTGTTAAGGTGTGTTCACATTGAACAAGAATGGCACCATGATGTCGACACTTTTGCTTGCTGTCGCGTGCCTGACATGTATTGCCGGCAGTTTGCACAGCAGGCGGCAAACCAGAAGTACAGCAGTACAATGGGGCTATCTAGTGACGCTTTCACTTAGCTGCCACTCCAGTCTCCTCACTCACTCTCCTCCAGGCTTGCTCCTTTCTGGACTTGACTCGGTAGTAATAATTGGTTGTGTCATACAACTCAGGCTGACCACAGACCACCACTATCAGTTTTTCTTTCATGTTTAATGAACTACTTCGTCTCTGCTGAAGTCCTTCACCCCACGTCACAGCCACATCCACTTCCTGATTGGTTGTCGCAGCGCGACAAGACACAAAAGTTCAGATTGTTTTAACTCCAACAACTGTCACTTTGCATCCATCGCATGTGTCGTGTCGTTTTGGCTTCGCTCCAGTCGCCAAAATCTTGTGTTTTGCGTCGGTAGAATTGCCTCTGTGGCCTCGCTTAGCGTTGCTTTCTGTCACATCGCTCCTGTGTTGCACCTGTGCATAGGGATGTCATGTAAGTATGTCGCACAGTAAATTGCACTGTTTATCCGCAAAGATGTTGATTTTGGGGTGAGTTACACTTTAAGTTTTTTTTTTAAATTGGTGGACTATTATCTAATTGCATGCATGATACCTCATTTAAATGTCAAACTTCTTCAGGAACAGAGACTGTTTGCTCGGCAGCTGTATTCACAGGGGAAGATCTTCCCTTGCGCATATTTTGTAAAGTAGGAGGTGCAAACTCCTGTTTGCACAACTTTAGCAGAGCCAAATGGCTTTCTCAATCTGCTCCAACACTTAATGTGAAAACAAATAGGTCAAAAAAATTAAAATTGTCCAGCTACCAAACAAGAAAGTCTCCTACTACTACAACTACTACCACCACTACAATAATAATATTAATAATAATATTAGTACAAATATTAAATGTTCTGTTTGTAAGAGGTACATTACATTTTAAATATGTCGATAAATGTAAAAAAAAAAAATACCCCCAAAAAGAAAGAGTTTGAAAATGTGTATTATTACCTCAGGTATGGTTAAAAGATGTATGTCAGACCTGAGAGGAGTTCCTGTATTTCTGCCTTACTAGCGTCTATCATCATCCCCTTTGAATTCCCTCAAAGCACACCTCAACTTTGATTCTCCCTAATGCATTTAATAAGCCTGGTTTACTGGAATGAAGGTTGAAGACACAGAGAGAGAAATTTGCATGTCTTTGAAGAATAAAAGAAGAACACTCTTTCACCTGAGCAGTAATAGTTTCAGAATTTGAGCACACAGAAAGAGAGCAATGATGGGAGGTAGAGTTTCTAAAATTATTTCAGTGAACATATAAAACACCCTGACAGAGCTCGACGAAGAAAACCTGAAAGCCCTGGATTTCTTTTGCTTTAAAAGAAGAGCGCACACTTATGTAGCTTGCTGCTGTCTACCCACGACACTGCAGTATTGTTTAAAAAAAAAAAAGAGAGATAATAATCGACAAAGGTTTGCAGCAATTTCTAAAAATTGTGTTGCTTTACAAAAGATCCATTTATAGCGTCATTTCTGACTGCCATTTCAACAATAAAGCTGCGGAGAGGTTAAGTTAAGTTGAAGCCAATTACAGCTGTGCTGAGCATGACAGGGTCTTCCTGAACAGCGGCACAATTAGGGGCTGATCTTTAAGATGAGAGACGTTGCCAGGCAAACCTCTCACGTCAAAATGGAGCGGCAGCAAAAGCACAGCGACAAAATGACATTATCTGCCTGCTTGTTCTACACTTCGGCTAATGTAAAGTGAGGTTCTGACATTAAGAAGAGTCATTTGAAATGAGCCGCCGAATGCTCCATAGAGGCCCATTTATTCTAAATGTTAGCCCGAAGACTAAAAACTGTAAGTATCCAAATTGGGCATGACATTTTCTGCCAGTGTTCAGTTTGGCCAGAAATAATGGGATTAGAAGAGGAAACGTATTTGGAATTTGGTGTGAAACTTGCAAATAAGTGGGGCGGATGTGGCACAGTGGGTGAAGCAGTCTTCCTCCTATCGCAAGACTGTTGGTTTGAATCCAGCTTCCTCCAGTCACATGTCGATGTGCCTCTGGCCATGGCACTTTACCGCGAGTTGCCTACCGATCTGCATATCGGTGTAAGAATGTGTGTGCGATCGGGAGAATGTGGCTCTAGTGTAAAGCGATTTGAGTGGTCAACACGGTGAGAAAAGCATGAGATAAATTTGGTCCATTTACCATGAGGAACTAGAGGGAAAAAAATAACTCTTTACCCCACACAGCACATACTCACACTTTATTCTTTTTTGAGTGCCTTCCGCCTCATTGTTACCTTCCCGAGGCTGCCTTTTACAAGACAGGTTTTAGTGAGTCACCATAAAAGCAATGAGGAGCAACTTAAGTGCACAACAGGGACAGACCCCTGTAAAGATCATCAACAACCTTTCTCAGCCTTTGCCTCTTTCAGAGGAGCGAGTGTGAGAGGAGGATAAAAGAATGTTGCTTAGTGATAATAGATAAAAAATGAAAGTAACAATGAAATAAGACTCTAAATCCAGATATTTTTATATGCATGTTAAGCAGCTGCAGAATAGAGTTTCAACATGTGTTTGTTCACTGCAATGAATCCACCTGTTGAAATCCCACGGAAACGGCACATAAAGGCAGATTAAGCATGTTTCTGTTTTTCTTTTACTAATAACATATGCAGGTTTGACTGCTTCTTCATAATACTGAATCTTTAGATGGTTAGTGGTCTTTATCTGCTTTTTCTAGAATATGATCTCCACAAGAGTGCTTTTGGAGACATTCAATATTTTGAATCGATTTTGAGTCGTAACACTGGGAGCTAGCTTCTGCCTATTGCGTTGAGCTCTGGTAGGGGTGCCATCCAAGGCATGGCTCCAGGAGGCTGTCCTGGTCTCACTGATGTGGTCAAGATTTGCTCACGCAGCATACTGCAAAAGTATTCAACTTTTCCACATTTTGTCAACCTACTATCACAAAGAGTTGATTATTGTTGCGAGTGCGGAGATGATATGTATTGTGCACCCTTAAGTCCATGCTTTTTAGAATCACCTTTCACGCCAATTATAGCTCCAAGTCTTATTGGGTATGCCTCTGGAAGACTTGCGGATCTAAAGCCTGAATTGTTGAATTGTTGCTCATTCTTTTTCACTGAAAAGGAAAAAAAGAATGAGCAACAATTTCAGTCTTCAGCTTTATAGCTCACGCTCAGTCAGACTGGATGAGGAACCTTCTCAATGGTATCCAGGCTTTAAATGAGAAGTCTGGTCATATTCAGAATTCAAACTTCTGAAAGTATTACATACTGTTCAATAAATGATAAGTTATTTTAATTAAGAGTAATTTTCATTTGAATGTGCTTTACTGGAGGCGTTCATGTTCGTCAAAGAACAGTACTGCCTCCTCCCAGTTTGTGACGTCATGGTGCGGTATCGGCTGTCGAGCAAGTCCCAATGCTGTATCTGGTGTTTGTCACAACGCGCTATTATCCAAGATGGCGACGACTAGTAGAGTATGCAAAGCAGAGAGCAATGGATTTAATAGCGACAGCGATGGGAGTTCCGTGGATTTATCGTCATCATTTGATAGCGATTTGGAATATATCGAAGACTTTCTTGATAAAGTCCTGGCCATACCAGTTTGAGCCTAGGAGACCAAAAAGGGACAATGTGAGTTGAATCTGTCTGCTGCGTCTGTGGTGTAGCAGAAAGGTGAAATAACTAATGTTTTGTTTCACTTTTACGATGTACTGCAACATCCAACTGCCATGCACGTGGGCATTGTTGCTTTAACAATTGCTCTCGCGAATTTCAATGGTGAAGTCCTCTCGAAATCCGAAATAATTGCTGTTGATCGTAGATGTGTATAATAGTTCCTATTGAATTTGTTTGTAAAGCGCGGGAAATGGCCCTCGGCTTTCCGCACCGTGACGTCACTTGACGACAGGAGTGAGGTGTTACCATATTTGGCCATGAATGGCCGCTCCCAGACTCAGTGATCGAGACGAAAATTGAATACTTTTATTTTTTTACTGATTAATGCTAAATTCATTAAATCACCGCAAACACATTAATTTTAGGTATAGATTATGATCCATTGATTCTTCCTTGCCTACCGGACTTTTCCTTTAATAGACGCTTAAGTAAAGGGCAACTGGACTTCTGCACGTTTGCCCTCTCATTCGAAAGCCCTCTTCAGTTCTGAACATGGGTTAGAAGTGCAGGTTTCTAAATTGTAGTCGGAAAAATCACACTGATGGAGCCGTTAAGGACCCATCAGTCACATGGGCCTACCCTCTACTCAGTTGCAATGTTTGGGTTGTTGTCACTTGACGCTCAAAACATGTCCCCAACGATACCGGTTCAGTCGTTTTGGTCCCATCCCAGATGGCATAAATCGTTGTAAAATCGCCTGGAGAGATGAGTCAGGGCTACACTGTGAGCGCTGATGAAGGAATATGAGGCCACATCCTCTGTTTAGTATTGGTTTTCCATGTTTACCATAGATGGCTTCTTTCGCTCCTCTCTCCAACCACCTGTCTTCTCTGTCCAAAAATTGTACACTGCTATCTTCAGAAAAGTGGCTTTTGTTCTCGAGACGTAAATTAATCTCTGGGCCTTGACGTGATGATCTGACTCCTCCGTGTTGGGCCAACCTTCTGCGTAGCACTGGACTGCATATACTATATCACCAATAAACTTGTGTTTTGGTGTTTATATCCCTAGAGTGAACCAATCTGTTTCTGAGACTCTTGGAAAGTGAACCTCTGTCCCAGTAACAAATGTTTTGAAGCTTATATCAGGTTTTGTTAAAGGATTTCCTTGTTTTGACTCCTTAAATCCTTCCATCAACTCACAATAGCTTCTCTCTCACTAACGAAGAGAAGCATCCCCATAGCATAAGCATGATGCTGCCACCACCATGTTTAGCAGTGGGGATGGTGTGTTCAGAATGATGTCCATGATTAGTCTCCACCACACATAGTGTTTTCCCAATAGGCCAAAAAGTTCACTTTTATTTCCTAACTGAGCTGTGGATGGTTGCGGCTTCTTAGTCTGTTGTTTCCACTGTTTTACCCCTGACCTGTCTGCTGTGTTCATTGGTCCTCATTACACTGTTTGTTCACTAATGTTTTTCAGCAAAACTCTGAGGATTTCACTATTTAAAATTGTATTTTCTATCTTTTCAACTTCAGAAGGCAATTGGCTCTACTGGAATATCTTATAACGGCGTGTGAGTAAAGGGGGCTAAATGCAAATCAGACCACACTTTTCAAAGTTTAACTGGTAAAATGGTGTATACCCATGACAGATATAAAGATACACTGAAAGACAGATGCTTTACTCATCCTCAAGGGAAAAATCACATACTGTAGGCCTATCCAGTAGCCACACACGAAACATTACTGCAAACACAAGTAAACAATTGTAAAATGGTATTTAAAAACATAGAACAAAGACCATATAATTTCACACACAGTACGAGTGAAATGCCTGACAGCTTGTGTTTTTAATGTGGCAAAATGTGAAAAAGTTCAACCAGCTTGGATATTTTTGCAATGTACTGCACCAGATCTTCATATGGCTGATGCAACAAGTTTAAACATTTGAGTAAGATAAGCATTTTATGTTAAAATTGCACCAGTTTAGAGATTAAAAGTATAAACAAAACAAACATAATTAAAAAAAACACTTTGTTTAAAGATTTAGCTTGTTGAAGCTTTATGAATAATAAATTACTGTTTTGGTCATGTTAAACGGGAATGGGTGAGAAAATGTGTTTACACAACAGCTGCTTTGGGTACTTTTTGTATATTAAAACTATTTAAACAAAAGGAATAAAAATAAGCTAGTGTCTCTGGTCAAAATACAAAAAACAAAGTCTTGTGATATTTGACTGTGCTTGGCAGGAAGCATTTTAACAATTATGCATGCAGTTACTCGCTCCATTAATATTAACAGTAACCTAGATTGTAAAGTATCACACCCGGGTACAGATGAATTATGAATTGGAAAAGACTGTCTGCCATTTAGAGAATTTTTACAGCCAATAGTAATACTCTTTACTCATACATATATATTTATAGAGAGAAAATAATGAATGATGCAGAGCAGCATGTGAAGCTATTGAGATGGAAAGCGATAGAGAGAGGGAGGGAGAAGGATGTTATTGCGAGTGGGAGAGTTATCAAAGTGGCTCTATGCATGTGAATGAGTTTATTGATCTCAGCCCGGATCGATGCTGTATTTATAACAGAGGGGAAGGCTGAATCAATGCATACTTAATGTGTAAAGAGGCATGGATGCTGGGGCAGGGGTGCAGGATGAGGGCAGGAGGTGGGAGGAGACGAGGGGGGGTTTTGAGGATGGAGCGGCAGAGGCTCGTTAAATAACCACCGTTTACATTTTCTGTTTACTCAGCACCTGCATTAGGAATGTTTCAGTGTAGGAGGTCACGTGTCTCTCACATCACAGCCTGTTATTCTGATGAGCTGTCACTCACGGGTCCATTTGGCCAGCCTTGCATGCTTCCTCAAAGGAGTAGCTCAAATTAACTGCTCAGGCTTTACAGCATTGTATAATGATGATGCTGTCTTAAGTAATAATTTCAAAATGCAACCCAAAAACCCTCTCCCTTTTCTCTCCTTATCGCCTACCCTGGAGTTCTTCGCCTTTATTTACAGCAGCTGCAATAGTTGGAGGAGGCGCACCAGAAAAGCCTCCAGACCCGTAACTCCACATGCTGGTAACATGCGAAAAATAATTAGCATTTTAATTGTTTTCTGTTTTCTTTCATTAGATTTTTTTTTGTTTTTTGTTTTTTTTTCTCCTGGATAGTGGTTTGCCTTTAAGGTTGCATAATTATAATATTCCCAGACTGAGACACATTCTGTGAATGAATCAATCATTCTCTGAGGAATGTAATCCAGAAAATAAACCCATTTTTCAATATATAGTCCCAGATTTAAATATAAAAATCTTGCAGATGTATTTTAGGGATGTCATAAGTTTAGTGTCATGTATTTTTTTGTAATACCTGCTACTTTTGGGTTTAATTAATTAGTTTTATTTTACTTTACCGTATCCCTGTGTTCCCCCTGTGTTTACCAGTGCTTGGTAATTTCCAACATGTTCCACAGTTACTTTACACCCCTAGTTCCTACAAAGCTGCTGTCACGATCCCAAGGTGTTGGATTATTTATTCAATTTTAGGCCCCTTGGATCGTGCATCTTTCATTTAGTGTTTATGTTTTGTGTGTAGTTTACTTCTGTTTCGTGCCATTCTCAGTTCCCCCAGCTGTTCGATATTCTGTTGACTGTTACTCACCTGATTTTCATCCTGTTGATTATTTCCATGGTTCCTGATTTGTTTCTCTGTTGCTGGATTCTCTGTTTGTGTCCCTGTTGCTGTCACATCAGTTTGTGCATTTTCTGTTCATTACTAAAAATACTACTTTTCATGATGGCTCTGCGTCATTCCTGCAGCACTTTGGGTGCTAAACCACCACGAATAATGACAGCTGCAGCATGTTGCCATACTCACTCATCTCACTTTTCTTCCAGTTAGAGAAAACAGTCAGCGTGCCAATAGCTGAATGACTTAATGAACTCAACAGAAGTGTCCTCAGCAAACCAGAAATGTAAAACCTGGAAAGTTCTTGCTTGCATAAAACAATGCACAGGTGTGTGGCCTAAAAGAAGCCTGCACGTTTAACCCACAAATACAACAGCCGAATTCTGTGCCCAGTTCTTACATTCCCAAGTTATGGATGTTTCTGGCTTTCCCTTCCCAATACGTACATCTTAAGCTGACGGCCGGAGTGTAGCTCAGACATCATATCATTTTGAGGTTTCTTCATTCAAAGTGCTCCCAGAGAACACATAACATTTTACAGCGTTCTCCTGGCTGGGAATTCCTTTGGTAAAAATCACTCCTTTGGGTGTGATTTGATTTTTGACTTTTATAGCAACATACTGAAGACTGAAGCGGACTAACGCGCTTGTCTGGTGTAAACACAAATGCAGGTGGACACACAAACACACACATATGCACACATATGCACACACACAACGAAACGCACAGCTACTCAAGGTTCAACACTGAAATGTTTTAATGCTTGGCCTTGACCTGAACTGTCAAACATTTGGTTTTAGTCAGCCAAGTGGACTAATTAAGGGTGGAGTTCATAGAAAAAAAATGAATCCTTGAAGTTACAATAACCAAAACCTTAGAGCTTGGCCTGGGTAAGAGGGTTATGATGACAAATGTCACCAATATAAACATCTAGATAAGATGGATTTTACTGTATTCCATGTTGCAGCTTATTATAAAGCAATATACTGCCAGCCTTGACCAATGCCACAATGTTCATGCAGCAGATCCAGTGCTTGAAGAGCAGTGTGTGTGTTTTAGATTGACCTGGAAGAGAAGTGCCTTGAGAAGTCGTCTTAGCTGTCGTTAAAGGCCTCTAGCCGAGGTGAACCGTCTGGCCATCTAGCAGGTGCTCAGCAGAACGACTATTTCTCAGAGATTTATGACCTCCAAAAACCTACAGGGAGGGTTCATGGAAAGCTTACAGAGGCCAAACACTCACTTTCAGCTGTGTGTTAATTCCCACTTTCAGCAGAATCAGATCAGTTGTTGGCACTCCTGGTAAAGATGTGTAAAAATGAAGTGTTGGGCTGTTGTTAAAAGGCTCTTTTACAAAGTATTCACCGGAGGGCTACAATGCCAGAGGTGATTAAAAAATAAATTACCTTAAAATTGAGATATTTTTTTTAGATCGAATCAACAAATCTACTAAAAACAAAGACAAGATTTTTTTTTTTTTTATTTCAATGTAAGATTATTTTACAGAAATTAAATATATAGTTTGAGGTATTTTTTTTACACATCTTTAAAACAACTTACAAATAAATGTGTCTGCGTAATTTCTTTTTGATCAAGTTTAAAACTCAGATTTTCAACCTACAAAGAATTGTTTCTGGTAAGGTATACGTATATAATATAACATATTGTATGAACTCACAAAGGCAGTAGAAAATGTCGACTGTCCTTGGCTGTGTCCAGAGATGGTATTATCCAAACTATTTCTTTAGGTTTTTGTGCGCTGCAAAATCCCTTTTTACAGGTTTAAAAGTGGGCTGTTTTTTTTATTAGATACATCTTACACAAAGCAGGGTGGAAAGGAGTCTAAAATATTTCCAACGTTAGGTAGTGTTGCAGATTTGTAGAAGAGGTCTAAGTGTAAGGAAAGCATGATTGTTTCCAAAAATGAGCGATGCTGCATATGTACTCGTCTGACAGGTCTTGGCCTTGACTTTGAGGCTTAGTTCTGGATGTATGCCTTTTATAGTCCTCCCTTTTATTTGAAAGCCACATCTAAAAAGCAAACATCTCTCCCTTTCTGTTCCAGTGCACCATCCGGGTCCTCGGTCTCCTGCTCAGGCTGGCGCTGCTCCAACACCAGCATCTGCTTTCTGCGTCCTGAGCCCCATCCAGAACCGAAAATCCCTCCTCTGGTTGGAATGTTTCTTTTTTTAGGGGGAAACGAGCTCCCTGCAAACTCTGCTGTGGTATTCAAGCAGTTTACAGCCCGAGACGTGATAAGCTGTTCATAATGCAAAGACCTTTCACAACAACGAGGGCTTCCACACACTCAGCTGAATGTGAATTGGCAGGTTCAATGAGCCATCGGAGTAATACTTAAAAAAAAAAATCCACAATAATACTCTGGTTATCATGAGGCAGTACAAGCAGTGGATACCCCTCTGTCTGCGTACTGATAAACTGGGCTTCCTGTCACATAGCACCTCATGTTTAACAATAAATACAAGCAATATTCAATGACATCTTCCTGCCAGGTATTGAGACTTTAATGGTAGCAACGACGTGTCCTTTAGCCTGCTAACCTCCTCCTCCGTCTCAAGCCTTTCTGCAGCTACATACGTAGATGTTCTTCCCAGATTATCTTCCATTCATCCACACATCAACTCTGACTGCCTTCATCATTTGTCCTAAAGGGAGGAATTCCCATACCATGATGTTGCCATTGTCATTTATCCCCATGGGAATGGTGTTTTTCAAAGTGACGGTTAGTTTGAGTCTTCCACCGCAAATAGAGTTTGAATATAGACTAAAAAGTTCATATTTGGTCTAATGTCAGCTGAAGATCTTCCAGATGTTTGCTGTGTCCCCTACATGGTTCGTGCCAAACTGTAAATGTGGCTTCAAAAAGTATTTTTCTCAACAATTGTTTTTTTTTTTTTTTTTTTCACACCGCTTTTCCATAAAGGTACTCTAGATCTGTGTAAAACTATAAGTAATTTTGTGAACACATTCTGAGCTGGGACTCGCTACAGTTTCTCCAGAAACACCATGGGTTGTGTAATTAATGTCCTCCTTATCCAGCCTGTCAGTCTAGGTAGATAACCAGGACTTGATAGGTTTGCAGTTGTGGCTTAGTCTTTCTGTGTTTGTCTGATGGATTCAATAGTGTTCGTTGAGCTGATCAAAGTTTAAAAATATTATTTGACAATGTGAATTGGCTTTAAGCTTAAGTTGAATTAGACACCAGTGGCCTCTATTTATAATTAGGCACCTTCTGCAAGCAGTTGGTTTCACAAATTTTTTTTTATGGGTATCAAAATGAAGGTGGCTGAATGCAATGGCACTCCAAACAGATGCATTAAGATATTTATTCCCCAAAAACTCGTGTCATTTTCCTTCCCGTTCATAATTACTCGCTACTCACTACCTGGTATTGATCCATCACATAAGAGCTAAAAACTAAATAAGTGAAATGTGCAACACAGTCTCAATGAAAAACGTGTAATATCCACGTAGGTCCACAGGGGGAAACGCAGAGGATTAGCAAGTCAACTGGCAAGTGACTCGCCAATCAGTGACATAAATGGCTGCGTCTCTAGCTACTGCCTGGTAACATGACGTCTTTCTGAGAAATGCACTGAAATCTTCGGCGAAACTAATAAAGGAAAGGTAATCTACCTTCCTGAACAAAGATTCTAAATATATTATGCATATATTTCGCAAGAGACGTCATCAAAATGAAAACACAGTTGTTTTGTTTAAATGTTTACTTTTCCGCAGGCAATGGCAGACAATTGTTCTTTTTACTCTGGGGGAACCTTGATAGTCACGTGACCTGGTCGCAAGCTAATGTAAATGAATGGGCCGAATAATACGTAGGACTGAAACGTATTGAGGATCTAAACTGTGACAATACTACATTTCCCCCTGTGGACCAACGCAGATATAACACGTTTTTCAGTGAGACTGGGTTTTAATGTGACCAAATGAGGAGAGGTTCAATGGGTGTGAATGCTTTTGTAATGCACCATGCATATCGATTATCCAGGAATTGAGTCACATACATTGATCTTAAAACTCAGATTGGATCCAATGGTGGGAAGATAGGGAGCATTAAGGCATGCACAAAAGTGTGCTGTTAATATCTCAGAAGTTGAATTAATTCAAGCGATGATATTAAAAATAGAGAACCATCACAGAAACAGTTTGCATTGATTTGTATTTCTTGTGGAAATAATTGCCCGTACAAAGCATATCGAAACAGCAGGGGGGGAAACTGGAAGATCTGAGCAGCTATGCATGGCTGACAACAGACTTCTTATGTACGGCTTAGCAAATTTCATTAAGCGTAAGAATGGCCTCTGCTAAAGCCCAGAAACATTACTGTTTTTTTTCTTTAATTTGTCAGGTAATTTGTTACAGTGTGATTGAAGAAACTGCTCATGTAATTGGAAAGAGTCAATCTATGAGTGAACAACGGGTTGGGATGGATGAAGGGAATGAAGGAGATGAAGGTGAGGTGTTGGGTGGGGGGAAGGGGCGGCTGGGAAAGAGGATGCTGGCGTGTTTGACGCAGATGGAGACACAGCAGCAGACCAGAACATAAGGATGCGAGAGGAAACAGGTGAGATTCAAATCCAGTAGGCCTGTGAAAGTTACTAAATGCAGGGTTTCTTTCTATTTTACTCTCCAAAGACGAGTCTTTTAGGTATGTTTGGTTTCTAACAAAAGACCCAAAGCTGCTTGGATGTGGACACTTGAAAGTTGAGCTTGTGGTGAAATTGCTGTCCTTCACTCTGAAAAAAACTTGTGAAATCTTGTTACAATTTCAAGATATGCAAAATATAAACCAGAAAACATGTTTTGTTGTTGTTTTATTTATCTTTTCCCTTGCGTTCCTCAGGGGAAAATGGCAGGTGTTTTTTTTTGCATCTAATTCATTCCAAACGTTGTTATCTGGATGCTGCTGATTGTAATCAGAGGGACAGACGATGCTGGGGGCCGTTTTCCTTTCAGTAACTTTGGGGGAATCTCTCAACCAGCAGGATGCTTCAAAAAAACGGTGAAACGCTTTCACCCAATCAGAACAAAAACATGCGCAGACTAACGCTCCATACAGCACGTTCCTTCTGAATTTATGACCGGAGAACAGCTGCTGAATTGAGCAAAGAAAAACAGTGCAGCATTTAGTCACAGTTTATAAAAACATGCTTGTTTACTCTGCCTAGACAATAAACTAGAAACTCCTGCAGATATCTTCTCACCATCAGTTGGGTAAACTTTTAAATGACTTCATATCTGCATTTATTTAAAAGGTATTCAGATAACTGACAAGAGGGAAGAAAAACGAAAGTTTGATCTGAGATGTACATATTGTTGGTTTACCTCTGTAAGAGCTATGTATTAAATGCAGAATTAAGATAGATGTAGATTTGTAGAAGGTTGTATATGACGTTAAAATATCAAAGGTCACTGAACACAAGAATATTTTGGCATTTTTTTAATCTCCGTTTGGTTGTTGAAGAAGCATTTATGCAGTGATGTTAAATTAAATGATTCTATTCCCATGTTTCTGGTATCGCATAATTTTTTGCTTACTTGATAGTGATAAACATTCAGAAAAGTAGACGGGAAGTTGTGGGCTTAATTCCAGTTTCTTCCACTGCCACATAAAGAGGATCCCTGTGTCTTTTCTTATTGACTGTGTTTGCACTTTTAAGTGTGGCGGGTTAAATGTGGATTTTATGTATAAAGTACTTTGATTGGTTGATATTACTAGAAAAGCTCTGCATAAATCCAGTCCCTTTACCATTGTGAAGAAAGTATTGACTTGCCTTCAAAGTTGGAACTTGGATCTGGTATTTATGCTGTGTTCTGTTTATACTTGGATGTTGTTGTTTTTTTTCCTGAGTTCTAGGTCAGCAGTTCAACAAGAACGGCGTCATGAAAGAGACTGAAAAGTCTGAAATCTCAGAGCAACCCAGACAAAAATCCAAAAGAAAATTCAATATGGTTGCTACGCCTGTAAAAAGCAGAAAAAGTTGCAGGTATAAACTATTAATTAGCACTTCTGACCGTTTGTATTAAAACACAGCATCCACAGCAGTATTAGATACTGTCAACACGTTTCTTTAGTTTTGACATGCTTTAAATAGAGAGAAGTTCTGACTTACAAAACATGGAACAGTACATTCTGTGTTTGTGAATATATATATATATATATATATATATATATATATATATATATATATATATTTTAGTATTAGTATTTGAATCCATATAATTGAGAAAAGTACATGGTCATTGGCATGCATTGCTAATATTCATCAGCACCACAGCAGTTGGCTAATCCCACTGGTTCTCTGATTTGTCACTACAACAAGCTCAGCTCAGGGGTGGGGATGCAATTTCCAGATCCGCGCTCCAGCAAGTGAAACAGAAGAAGCATTACATCACACCAGAGTCGAGTGCATTTAAGTTGCTAATTGCAATCACAGCGGGCAGTGGCGGGTCCTGGATGAATGTCGCCCCGGGCAAAAATTCAGGCTCCAGCAATGTGCTAAAAAATACGACTTTTTGCTTTGTTTGTTTGATTTTAGGTCTTTGGCTTTTAAACTGCTCAGCAAATCTACAAGATGACATGATGGTGCAGTTCAGTAATATAACATACAGCCCTACAACTTCACAAATATTGGCCAAACGGGACAATGAAGACAAAGTTTCTTCATGCCGCCTCTGACTCTAGATATCATGCTAACTTTAATTTAGAAACAGACGCATGTTTTTTAAAATTTTTCCCTGTTTTACTATGCCTAACTTAGATGTGAAAATTAGATAACGAAAGAGAGACATGTTTTACATCTAATGAATGCAAATTATAAAGCTTCAGTACCAAAAGTATTTCAAATGTATTTGCTTTAGTTGGTTGAACATGATGATATTCCTCTTATTATGCAAATCCAATTGTTAAAGCTACAGCTATCCCTGTCATCGGGAGATCTAACCAAACAATTAACTGTATAGGACAAACTCTTATTAAGCTAAATGGTTACATATAGTGTACTTCACAATACTAACCCAGAAAGCCAGCAGGGGTTTTTCTTACTACTGACTGAACTGAGGTGGAATAAACTTGACCAATGTTGATTCTGTGTTTTAGTTTAGTGCAATTTATTGCTTTTACTGATACATTGAATGAGGTAATATGCCAAACTTGTTCCGCCGTTACTCATCCCCTCCTAACATATTTAAAACCTCTAAACCACAATAAGCTTTTTTATGGCCCATTTTCATGATAGCACAGTGGAGACTTAAGCCTATCCCTGTATTTCTGACAGAAGTCAGAAATACAGGGATAGGCAAGAGTACCACAAGCATGACTTTATTAAATAGAAATCAGTTTATCAAATCAAGCATAATTTACAGTGATTTTCCGCAACATTTGTTCGCATTAAACCCGTTCACATTTAATCATATTTTCTGCACATAAAGACTTCAGCGGGTTTCCTTCTAACATTTTGTTGCTTAGCAGATGAAACAGAAAGTCAAGACGTGCGCTCAGTCACGAGGATGTACACTGACACTCGAAGACTCTTGCCTGCATGCAACCAGACAGTGTTCCTAAGTCTCAGTGGGCTTAATGGGTTCTGTCTGTCATCTATGTGTATGATGCAGTGGTGGTGTGATATGTTGCTATGGAAACGTAGTTGCATATCTTTTTCTGTGGTGCTCTGTGCATTTCATTAAATTTGTTACAATAATAAGCATAATAAGGTGGGTAGCGAGAGAGTATGGGGGGGGGGGGGAGACAGATTGCCCCTGAATTAATGTCACTTTGATCACAATGACAACATATATCTGAATCTGAATAAATGTCTCTGCTGGTGAGAGAAATAAAGACATGATGTAGGGTAAAGAGAAGTTCTAGCCATCAGTAGAGGTCTGTGTGCAGAAAGTGTTATTTAGCGAGAGCTTCAATTTTGTCCTTCTCCTTCTCCGTTCCACACCTTATTGGCCTTGGCCACCTTGTAATGTGTGGTGCCTACACTGCCACAATTCCTCCTGGGTCTCGGCTGAGTGTGTATCGATTGCTTGCTGGTGTGTATTACGCTCAGGGAATGTGTCAGGGAAAAGGGAGGGAGAGGGCGTAGGAGACAGCGACTGGGTTAGGTGAAGGAAACACCCTGACAGCTCACTCATACGTACGACAATAACACCTTCAGAACTCCTCTCAGGTGGGTGTTAATTATCTTATTTAATTTGTCATGACTGTAGCATATTGCATAAATGAAATACACGGCAGGATGTAGGATATTTAACCTACCATAGCAAAGATTTGCCTATATCTCTTTTTATTCACTTTCAGTGTCCTTTTCTGCTCTCTAAACAAGGAAATGAATTTCCCCATTCATAATTCAGTGACACAGAATCAGGCTCTATCCCCACACCGACCTTCTACTTTCCACTGGTCTATGATTACAACGGCCTATATAAAGGATAATCAGCACATGGGACTTCCCTCATTCTCATAAAGGGAAATGAGGCATATGTATTCTTGAGTGGCTTTGCTCAGCACTGTGCAGATCAGCATTACACACACACACACATACGCACACACACTGTATTAAGAGAGCAGATGTGCAGAAAAAAAGAGCACAAATAAAGAAAAGAGGTTAATATTTCACATGTAAGCAAAGGAGGAAAAAGTATTATGCTGTAAATGTGGCAATTACCGTTATTCACCATTTAGTCACGCTTATATAAACAGCTTTCATTGAACAGTTGCTCATTCACATAAACCCACTTAGCCGCTGCACAACATTTTGGCATTTTATTTGTTTATTTTCTCTATTATTTCCATTTGCTTGAACTTGCTTGATTAGTTTTTGCTAATTGATTATGCTTTTAAATATTTCATTTTTGGCAACTGTACATTGATGAAATTCAATTTAATCAATATATTACTGTAACAATTTGCATACATTTAACTTGGGTACATTTTAACCAATATCGCTAAGTAGAAATGTTCTAAGTTTAAAAGCTAAAATTAACTTCCATTCATCCATTTTCTAACCCGCTTAATTTGTTCAATTATAACTAATATCTATGATCATTTGCCTGTGTGGTTTGTCCTCCCATGTTTCAAAATAAATAAAATATAAAAGAGATTGTTCATGATTAAGGCATAAAATGCTAGTTTCCTGACAACCACGGCTAAGATATACTTTACTCTTAAGTATAAAGTTTAGTTTGCTAGAAAGGCTGATTCTAGCATTAAGGCTTTTGCTAAACTAGATGAGACTTTTATAATTACTGTAACAATTAGGACTTTCATATCTATTCTAACAAGGTGGGACTCAAACCTCTTTAACACCCGCAGTTAAGATGTGTGTTCACTGGCAAGCACTGCCTCAGGGTTAAGTAGCACAGCTAGCAAGTTAGCTTGATTTTGGCCCTGCTTTTCTTGCTCATCTTGGGAAAGCTGAATACAAACTTTAATTCTTGCACCAACACAGAAATTTTCTTAACCCCAAGTCTAATTAAGGTTCTTAACTTTTGCTAAGTTAACAAATTAATTTGTAATTGCAACCCATATAACATATCAGCTTTCCGGTTCTCTGCCATCACAGATGTTCGGTTCGCTAAACCAACATCTTCAGTTAAATGGTAAGATCTGTGACTAAAATAAAGAAGCAAACATCTTTCTGCCAAGATTTTTAACCCTTTTTGATGGTTAATTCAATTGATTTAATGCCCAGTGTTTGATATGCTCTAAATTCTTACATTGTACTAGGCCTGGTTTCTCATTAGAATATTTTTACATTATGTCTGAGCTGATCCAATCTACAATGCGAAGCTAAGGTAATGCAAATCATCACATGATTTTGAGACATTCTTCTCACCCGCTTTTCTCAGTCTCTTTATATAACACGATCTAAACACACGACTTCAATCAAGTAAAGACAGTATCTGCCTGTTAGTATTGTGATGTCCTGCACAAAGGACAGGCGAGTCTGATTCATTGTGGACTTCTCTTCGTCACTGAAACGAATTGCCCGGAGCACCGGAGGAGCACTCCGTGCCTGCAATAGAGCCACCGATCTGAATGGAGACTTTTAAAACTCCTTGCCTCTGCTTTGACCTGCTTCTTTTTTGTTTTCTCCACCCCGGCTCCATTTCTCCTTTACCGTCCTTACCGGTCCCGCCGGAGTGCCTGCCTTAAAAAGGATAGATTCTCTCCGTCCTTTAAAGGATGGCTACATCAGAAGGACCAGCTGGCCTCACTCCTTCATCAGCGGCACTGACCTTCTGCTTGTCACCGCTTAAGCGGCCGTCACATCCACTCCACAGTCTCATCGGCCACTGCCACAGGGAAAAAAAAGCTAAAGAGCCGCCTTAATCTAATACAGCGTCTGAGAGTCGTGTAAACAGCCAGTGGTTTATGTACTGAGGAGGATGCTATCTGTGTGCACTCCTGTGTGCGACTGTATGATGTTGTTGTAAAAAGGACAGTGATGATAGTCTGGCTGTCATCTATCCCACTCGGGTAATGTTAAAGATGCTACCCAGTAGTGTGCTTTTTATGATAAATTTAATCATACGGTAAATCTGGATTCAGACAGCAGGTTTTTACAAATGTAAAAGCTTGGTTTTAAACGACAGAAGAAAAGATTGCTAATTCTTATCTGTGTAAGTTTGGGTTGCTGACATCATAGGAGAAGCAAAGATCGAGTTGACGAGCTTATACCAGTAAATTTCATGGTGGACAAGTGAGGTTTCATAAATTTTAACATTGATTCGGAAGTGTTTCAGTTGCGTTTACGTGTCGATGAGCCCCCAAACCGTGATTCTTGCTGCCATAGATGGTGCATGTTAACTAAAATTTGACAACGATAATGACTTTTGCCCCTCGTACAATGAGTAAAGTCCACGTTCTGCTTTTCTTACCATGGATAGTCACATGATTAGCCAGTGCAGTGACACTGCTGGTAGTCTAACTGTGCGTACTGCTTTAGATTACTCAGACAAGCACTCTCTTCCTGTGATCTTTATTACATTTTTCTCTCTGGTGTTGACTGGAATGATGATGGTGCATGCATGGTGGAGCTAACTAGTAGGACTGGGCTCATCATAGCAGTCATTTTCTATGAAAATAACAGATGCCGCAGGGTTGCAGGACTTTGACCAGACCCTGGCTGGTAAGCCTTGCCTAAGAGCTGTGAAAATGAAACACATTTTTTTCAGTCTGCACTGATGCTCTTCAAAAACCACTTTCATATTAGCCATATTTTCAAGAAATCCATGCAGCATTTTCATGATCTGCTTAAAGGTTTTGCAACAGTTTTACAGAAGACAACAACATGGATGATGAGCAAAAAAACAACAACCCAGAAACAAACAACAAAAAAAACAACAGGAAAATACACAAAAACTGATCAGTTGCCTTACACCTTTTATGATGTCAAAAGAGGCCCGTGCATGTGAAAGCTTGTTTTTTGGGAGGGTAGATTTTTATCTTCATGAAATAATGCTTTTCAACAAAATAGAAAAATGCTAACATAACATGTTGCTCTATAAGTAACAAACTTTCTCTAAAGTAAGATCTTACAGAAAATACTTTGCATCCATAGCTGAGCCATTTAGAAACCTAGCACTTTTTTTTTTTGATCATGAAAGTTACTTGAAGTAGTTTGTCCAAAAATTACTACTTTAATATTTCTCTAAACTTTGAGTTTCCTGAACTGACTTAAATCATTGTGCAATGCTACAGGACCTCAAAGCAATTTCATCCACGTACAATGAAACATAAAAAATGTTACTGGCTCTTTAACAATTCCTTCACTTACTGTGTAGGGTCGACCCCGGCTCCCGAACACTTACTGACCTAAAGATGCAGTGACACAAAAAGCTCAAAGATAATTAAATATTGATTTTTGTTTTCTAATCCTATATAAAAATTGTCCTGAGACTCCCAGCGGTAGTTTTCACCCTCAGTAAAAGACGGGGAAAAATTCTAGATTGGCGGTTAACCTCTATTTCATGTAGGGGGGTGGTGGTGGGGGTGCCAGCGTGGAGGTGATGGGATGGGTGGTGGAGGAGGGGGCGCTGTGATGCCGATACGTTCTTGGCTCCAGCCTTGAACCTGGCCCGCACCATTACTCTCCTGCTGCTGATGACACTGATCCCCTCTCTAATCTTTCTCCTGAAGCGAACTGTGGCAGGCTGCCTCTCGCTGCATGCCCGATTGATATTCTCCTCATCCTGCCCCTCCTCTTGTTGAATTTATACCCCACCATCCCTCCAATTCTTTCACCAATCCTCTCCCTTTTCTGTTTTTTTTCTACCCAACCTTGATATCTCGCTCCATCTATTCCCACACAAAGAAGAGGCAGAACTGTGAGGTGACAAGGATCTCTCCCTTTTAAATGGACTGTGTTTTTCTTTTGCACAAACTCAGCACAAATGCATTCAACAAACCCATTTAGAAATGAGTCCCTTTGACCCTGCCAGAGAACTGAAGAATTAAAAAGTTAACCGCTGGTGATCAATAATGCAAACAGAGCTGCTCTCAAATTCATCATGGTAGGGGCTTAAGCATGAAAACGGGTTTCCTTCCCTGTGGCAATTCTTGATGAAGGACATAATTCAGGAAAGGGCAACAAAATCTGTGACTTAAAGTGTGCTTAATACCAGTAACAAACATGTAGATCTCAATCAGTATGCATATGTCCACAAAAAATGATAAGAAATGACACACACACACACACACACACACACACACACACACACACACACACACACACACACACACACACACACACACACACACACACACACACACAGACGCCCTGCAGGGGGCAGCAGTGACCAACCCACTCCTCAGTGCCTGTGCATTAGCTTTCTATCCCCTCCATCATGCATGCAGACAAACAAACACTCCTCTGGGGTTGTGGGCCCATAAAAAGCGATCTTATTAGCCCTTCTTCCCACCCCCAGGCTCACTGCACCATCATCCTGCTCCCTTGCCCTGTGCCAGTGTGGAACGTGCATACAACATAACCAGCTGTCATTTCTGCCACCAACATCCACCCACCTGCGAACACACACACACACACACACGCACGCACGCACGCACACACACACTCACAAAATCCTGACTCCTGTAACAGCACCTTGTGTGTTCAGCGTTGTGCATCCTGATCCTCTACCTCATTAAATAATACTCCAACACTGCCAACATGGCCTTCAGTTGCTAAATGCTTCCCCCATTGCTCCTCTTAACCCTGCTCTCCTGTGTATAAGTGAGTGGATAACCAAGTCAGAAAAAAATGAAGAAGGGAAAGGGGCATATTCAATCCTAAGATTGAAGTTGCCACTTTATTCTAGTTGGTCCCAGGTGGAGCCTTCAGAGAAACTTAACCGAGTGGCGCTCGCAGATGTGCGCTCGGTTCAGGCTGTCTTAGCAGTTTTTAAAAAACACCCTTTGCAGATGTCAAGTGTTTCATTGAGAGGAATTTTTTTTAGACTCAAGGGATAATTATTTGTTTAAGGTAGGATTCAAAAAGCTTTCTCGTGTTTTATGTAAAATTCTGCTTCTTCTTCTCCTCAGTTCATCCAAATTAAATAACATTCAGACTAGAGTTGCATAACTTCCAAGCATCCAATACCATTTTATTCAACAGCTACACAAAGCCAACGAATCGTAGTTGAGTTTGAGAAGTGAAATTATCTGTTGAATATCTTCAGACATATTTTACACAGGAGGGTTAAAGTTTTTGTCTTTGCAACACAAACTAAAATTACCAAGTTCCTTTTAGTTTGTCGAACACTTGTAGTCCAGGCCTGTGATTTGAAAGTGAAAACTGATCATTTTACAATTGTTTTTGATTAACTATTTGAATGGGGTAACCTCTCTGTCATATGTGTAAGTGTCTGAATTTCTAAATGTGAGTCAGTAAACATGAATAAATTTAAGATTTGTATTTGTTCCTTGTTGTCAACTCATACATGTGACAGCTGTAAGTGAGACCATAGTTGTCAGAGGTTCTCTGCCACACCTTGTGTTGCTGATGTGAATTGTTTTATCAAAGCATCAGGGCACTATGTATGCAGGGGTGTAAGTGTAAATTGGTTTAAAACATTAGAAATGACCAATAAAGAGGAGAAAAAGTTTTTTTTTGTTAGTGCCTAATTGCTCCTACTAATTAGAAAAAAAACTATTATTACAAATTACATTTTTAGCACATTTTAAAAACCTAGGTACAGCAACATTTATGTTAGTTGTTGTTTGGGTTAAATGTTCATAAAAACTCAAACCAAATAACACACTTTGCATAGGCCTGCAGTTCACTATTTAAATACTCATTTGTGCATTAGATGTTTAGAAATGTTGCCATTTGAATATAAAGAAATTAATAAAAGGTGAAAAAGGTAAAAAAAAAAAGGGGTTGCTTCATAAATTCATTAGAATACTTTACAGCTTTTTCATCCATCCATTGTCCACGTCTGCTAAGGGGCGGGCTGGTGTCTGTCTTCAGTGGTCATTGGGCGAGAGGCGGGGTACACCAGGGCAGGTAGCCAGTCTTTCCCAGGGTAACATAAAGACACACAGGACAAACAACAATGCATGCACACACTTACGCCTAATGGCAATTTGGGGAGACTAATAACCTAACAGCCTTGATCTTGACTATGGGACCACCTGTGCCACTGTGCAGCTTTTACAGCCATTTACAACTTTTTGAGGATTAATATAATTAGTCAGCCATTCTGTATTGTTATCTGTATAGCACCACCTATACACAAGGTAACTCAAGGTGTTTCACAAAATGAAAAAAAGCAAAGGCAAAAAATACACTATAAACAAGAAACACAATAATAGTGAAGGAAACTGCAACCTTTAAGCATTATATTTAAAAACAATATGCTCATTTAAGACAAACAAATTTATGATAAAAATATAAAATAGTTATTGGTCTTTATAGGAAAAGTGAAATAAACAAGAAAGTGTTTGGTCTTGATTTTAGTATTCGGAGTTAATTCCAGGGCTTAGTTTTTCGTCCTTCTTCGTACTTTGCTTTACCCATAGAGCAAAACCTTGGGTGAGATGTGTAGGTGATATTTAATAGCATCTTCCTGAAATGTCCAGTTGAGTGAATTTATCTATTTTAGACACTTGCTCAATTACAGTCAGTACTTAGCCTTTTTTGGCATGTTCATTTAAACTTTAAAGCCTTAAACTAGTTCCAAGCCAGGATGCTTCTGAGCAGGAAGTATTGATTGAAAGACAAATAGAAACTTCAAGAAAAGTCAAAAAGAAACAAAACAAAGAAAAGGTATGCAACAAATTTGGGAGGAAAGTAGCAAAATATAATTCTTCTAAATACTTCTTGAACTGAAATTATCACTGAGCATAATACCATTTGAACAAGCTGTGATGTGAAGGATTTGTTTTACACTGACTTTGTTCAGTCCTATGATGTATATAAACCCTCCAGAAGATGTCGGTAAGAAAGCTCAGAGTGGTGAGAAGCTATAAACTCTTTCAAATCAATACTATGCATAGCCAATATTTGCTGTAATTAAAGCTGCTAGTCATGTAGGGTATGTTTCTACTGCCGTTGTACATCTTGACTCTGGCAGTTGTACCTATTATTCTTTGTAAAAGTATAGCTCAGTTGAGGTTTGACTGTATGGAGAACATCAGTAAACATCAGATTATCAGTTGCACTCAGGCCTTGATAGGGCTCTGACTAGCCTCCCAACAAAGGAAATAAAGGAAAAAAAACATCCCTACAGCATGATGCTGCCACCAACACATTTCACAGTGGTGGTGATAGACAGGGCACTGCCAGTAGTTTTTCAGCCATCTGATCGTTTTTACTTCCCATTCACAAATATACCCAACATTGAGAGCTTTGTTGTTGAATACTGAGAAAATATCAAAATGTTTTGCAAGGTGCTGATTTAGAGAACACTGGTGTTGGATGTTCTCCTATAATTCTCCTCCTATTCCGAAATTTTGCTTTATTTGTCATTATTTCAACTTTTAACTATGTTCTATCTGTTTTTTTGTCATCATAGTTGCTACATCTGACTTAATGTTCGGGTTTAGCTGTGACACCATCCTGGGGGGCTGTTACACTGAGCCTGGTTCTACTGGAGGTTTCTTCCTGTCAAAGGAGAGTTTTCCTCTCCTCTGTCGCTACATGCATGCTCGGTATGGGGATTGCTGCAAAGTCAAAAACATAATGCAGGCGGCTGTCCACCGTGGCTCTGCGCTCTTTCCAAAGCATGCTGCAAGTTAGAGACTCAATGCAATCTGCTGGGTTTCCTGAGATATAAAAACCTTTTTTAACCAAACTGTCTCTATGATTTGATAAAATCGGCTTTGTAAAGTGCCTTGAGTTGACGTGTTGTGAATTGGTACTATATAAATAAAACGTATTATTTATTTATTGAACTGGAATGAACTGAACTGAATTCCTATTAGGTCTTTTACACCCAGAAGAAAAACGAAGATCAATGCAGAATGAAAGCTTGAGCCTGCAGATGGTGGACAATTAAATATAATCATACATGCTTTTCCTGTTTGACCTCTTATCATGCTGCTGAACTGGGAACTAGCAGAAAGAAGAAGTTTATGTAGCCCGACTCACAAAATAACACAGGAATGGTGATGAAGCGCGTGTCAGGTTCACTGCTGAGCCGCACTTCCTTTGATATTGTTGAACTGTTTTGTGGGGTTTTTATGACAGACTCTGAAAATGAAGATGTGCCTGGAGGAACAGATAATAAGTGATAAATCAGATCATATAGGAGCAGAGTTGCGAGAGGCTGACAACACCGACTCTGAGAACATAAGCCTAGAAGCAAAACAGTAGGCTGCAGCACATATGTGCATGGGTGTAAAAAGAGCCATTCATTTCAGAGTTAAAATTGCCTTTTTTTTTCCCTCTGACAATAAACTTCCTAAATGGTGCCTTACAGGTTGAGAGACTGCAAACGTTTCCCGTGTGTGGGAGATCCTTAAAAAAAAAAAAAAAAAAAAAAAGGCATCAAGCTGCTCCTTTGCTTCAGCATGACCGCAAGGACCTTGAGTGCGCGCTCCTATTAGAGCAAAAGTCTGACGGGATCCAAAATGAATTTGTACATGACGACTTTGTCAAGCAGCCGCACGCCTCCTACTATCCTCCTACCTAAACCTCCCCAGACGGGCAGACAGGTGGATGGCACGTGCAGGGGCTTGTATGGCTCTGCAGGGGGGCGGGTGGGCAATATTGATTCCAACGTCTACTGTACTTGGATAGAGAAGAGGAGAAGGGGGCCGACGGCGCTTTCCTTACAAGGCTAACTCTAGACCAATCTCATCACACATTCTCTCAGGGGATGTAGGCGTTTTCTTCCCTTTTTTTATATTCTACTTCTTTTCTTCTCCTCCCGCTCCCACTCCCTTTCTCTCTTTCATTTTTATTCTGTTAAAGGGGGGAAAAAAAAAACAAGGTCGAAAAAGGTTGTCCTCCCAGCAGTCAACAGAGAGAGGGGGGGGTACAGATAGCTCTCCAGAAGACAGGCCTGAGAGCAGAGATATCCCACAATGCAGCTGATAAGAAAGTGGGCCATATAACCTTTTGTAGGCACGTGACGGGAATGCAGACTGTGGACGGCGTTGTGAAAAGAATAAAGAATGGGGAGGGAAGATGATGCTGCTGTTGCTGCTGCTGCTGATGCTGCGGCTGCCGCACTTGAAAGATGAAGTCAAAGCCGGGGAAGGAGGGAGGATGAGGTGGGAAAGCTATGATAAGCAGAAGATGTTAGTTGCAAGAGAGAGAAGAGGGAAAATTAATAAAGATTTAAATGGTGGAATAAAATAAGAAAATGCCTTAATATGCACTCCACACTGTTCAGATTTTTATTTTTAAAAGTTTTGCAAACTATGTATCCTTTCCTCTCCCAATCGCATGCTACTTTGTGTTTGTCCATCACAAAAAAAGTCCAGTAAAATATCTTTCGACTGAATGCGACTGCACTGTTCATTAATGCTCTCAAATGTGTAAACACGGCTGTTAAAAAGCCTGATGTTTGTGACGTAAGAACAGAAATGAGAAAGCTATAAATCATTTCAAAACATCTTACACATGTAATGTTGCATTTTATTCAATTCAACTGCAAAACAAAAGTCAATTTGTTGAAAACGTAAAAAAAAAAGAAAAGTAAAAAAGGGCAATGACCTGCTTACATGTGCACGTTATTACACTATTAGGCTCTGTGCGAGCAACTCTTCATGTAGTTCCAGCTTTTAGTCATCTTTGATAGGAGTCTACCAACATCCTCCTTATTAAGTCAAGATGTGGGATGATCCACAGCCCTCTTCAGATCACTCCACTGGGCTTCTGTCAGATTTAGTTCTTGACTGGATAGGTCATTACAGAGCTTTAATTTTCCTCTCATGAAATAATTCTCCTTTAAATTGAGTAAAGTATACTTTGACTCACTGTGATGCTGAAAAAACTAATTCCATATTTATCTTATTAATGTTTAAGCAGACACTTAAAGGTTTTGGGCCAAAAACCTTTAAACTGACAGCTATTTGTGTTGTGTTTATGCATGCATATAAAATAATAAAAAACACATTTCAATTATAGAAGAAAAGCACACTAGAACATAATGCTGCCTCCACTGTGTTTCACTGTTACACCATGTTCAGGTGATGTTCAGTGTTGTTTTTTTAACCTTTTATAGTTCCAGATCACAACACATTTTTCTCAGTGTTTTAAATATCAAATAAATTTAATTTAATTTATACACAGGTCATCTCAAGGCTCTTTACAAAGTCAAATTCAATCAGATTATACAGATTGGTCAAAAACGTTTCCTATCTAAGGAAACCCAGCAGTTGCATCAAGTCTTGAGAAGCAGCATTCACTCCTCCTGAAGGAGCGTAGAGCCACAGTGGAGAGTCGTCTGCATTGTCCATGGCTTTGCAGCAGTCCCTTATACTGATTATGCATGAAGCGACAGTGGAGAGGAAAACTCTCCTTTTAACAGGGAGGAAAACCTCCAGCAGAACCAGGCTCAGTGTTAATGGTCATCTGCCACAATCGACTGGGGGTTAGAGAAGACAGAGCAGAGACACAAGCACAGAAGCAGATGTCTCATGTATAATGGAGTTTGATTATTAAGGGCTTTATACGTGAGAAGGAGAATTTTAAATTCTGTTTTAGGAGAATTTGTCCAGGTCTGTTTTGTTCTTTGGAAGAAAATGCTTCTGTCTCGCAGCCTTACTTCTCAGCCTGCTGATTGTTGTCAGATGTAGAACACAACCACTCCTTCAGTGTTGGCCTCCTGGTGGCCTCCCTGACCAGCTTCAATCTTCTTGAAGGTCACTCATGCCCCAAACTTTCTTCAACACATAGGCTGTGCACATAGGCGGTACAGAGTTTGTTCTCTTATGATACATTTACAGTGAGATATTTGTAACCTCTATGCAGCTAAAAATGCTAAAAGACACAGTGGTGGAAAAGTCAGATCTGATCTGATTTAGTGTAATTGAAGACTGAATGCTGTAACTGAATCACAAGTTGTTTCAATGAATGTTTAGATTTAGGTTTGCAACCAGATTATTACATCTATTTACCTATTTTATCTTTACATTTTTATCCAGTCTATGTTGGTTTTCAGTTAAACTGTATTGGATGAATGTACAATTGTAAGTGTTTTATTTTTTTATTTTTTTTTGCGGCCCCAACAAACTACCATTTTAACAGGGTTGGGTACGCTGTACTTTAGAAAGTCACTGTAGCCATAAAGACTGAGATGAATTCCCACAGTTTTCCTGTGCTCACACATCACAGTGATCATATCCTAACAGCAGCGCTGCAGCAGTTTTCTTCCTGTCCATGTGCTAACACATATCAGCCTGATTTGCTCCGCTGTGGGAATAATTGACCCTGAACAATTATTACACTGAGTGCTCTCATTTTTCTTCGACTCGCTATCCCGTGGCTGTACGTGCCAGAGGCCCCCTACCCACCCACCTCCTGTCTCTTAAACTGAAGACTTGGTTGCAGTGGCACAACAGATTCCCCTTGAAGATGCTCCACAAATGAAGTTCTCCTCTCCATCTCAGGAGACTCCATCGCCATTTGTTTTCATTATTTTGACAACCCATTTTAAGGATCTCTCCTCTTCAGCCTCCGTTCGCCTCTCTCTTTCCAGTGCCTCTCCACATGCCCCCCCACCCACCCATTACCCCCCACCCATTTATTTGGAGCTCATCCTGAGCGAGGTGCAACGATGTGTTTCAGTCACAGCTCTCTGCCTCAGAAGACATAGGAAGACGTGGGAGTGGGGGTTTCGCAAGGAGGGGGGGGGGAGATTGTGGTGCTGCAGAGAGGCACTTCCTCACCTAGATAAATAGACAGCTCCTATCTCTCCTTCCTTAGTCACTTCATCTCTTTGCAGCGAGTCCTGAGAGGTTTAGATTTGGTCAAAGTCAGCCCACCAGGGCTATCCCTGGGATTTATGCATCTTTGGATACCAGAACAAAATAAAGTAAGAGAGCTGAAGCTAAAAGAATGATAAAAAAAACCACATTTCCTCAAATGCTGTCCATTCTTTGTTTACGTTACAGGAAATGTTTGCACTTTAATGTATGGTCAGAACAATACTTAAATACTAAGATGTTGAATCTATTACAGATATCAAGTCCAGGTTAAATTATTCTAGATGCTAATTAAACTTCAAGTATCTGAATGAGTGTTAAACAGACATGGTACTGTGAACATTCCCCCAGTAAGAAATTTGACAAAGTAGAAAATATACAGTGCCTAAAAAATATACTCAGACTGTTTGAACTTTTCCATAATTTGTCACATTATAGCTACAAATCTCAATGTATTTTATTAGGATTTTATAAGATAGACCTCCAGAAAATGGTGCATAATTGTTAAAGTTGAATGAAGGATACATGTTTTTTTTTTTTAAACATTTTTACAAACACAAATCTAAATAATGTGGCATGTAAATGTGTTCAGCTCTCCAGAGACAAAACCATTCTGGAACCTCCTTTTCTTGCAATTACATCTGTTAGTTTTTTTGGGTATTTCTTTTACCAGGTTTGCACATCTAGAGAGTTTTGAAGTATCCTACATTGCAAACAAGGCAATGATCACACCGATCGAAGGGTGTCACTGAGCCCCAGTTTTGAAATATTACAACAGATTCTTAATTGGATTTAGGTTTGGACTTTAATTGGGCTCTTCCTGTCATGAATGCAAAAAAAAAAAAAAAAAATCTTCCCCACAGCATGATGCTGCCACTACCATGTTTTACAATGAGGATGGTGTGTTCAGAATGAGGTTTGTTTTCTACCACTACAGGGCTTTGCATGTGGACCAGAAACTTCAGTTCTGATCTCAGCTGCCCAAACCACCACTTGTTTGCTTCCTGTTTGCTGTGTCCCATACATTATCATTTTTTTCATAAGAACCTAATGTTTGTAGTTTGGATAAAGACTTGTCAACGGCTTCTCCCACTGTTGCAGTTGATCTTAGCAGCTCCTCCAGAGTTACCGTGGCCTTCCTAGCTGTTTCTCAGATTAATGCCCTCCCTACCTGTCACTTTACCTGGATGACCACAGTTTCCAGTTGTACCATACTCTTTCCATTTGGAGATAAGGATGTAAAAGTGCTCTGTGAGATGTCCAGAGGCTGGAATGTTGTTTCATAACCTAGCTGTGCCTTAATGTTTTCACAACTTTATTCCCGACCTGTCTTCCGTGTTCCTTGATGTTCATGATTCTGTTTGTTCTGTCACGTAAAACCCCTAAAAATGATATCAAAGTTTGCAGTTGTAACATGTCAAAATGCGAAAAGAGTCGACACACAATGAATGTTACACTCAAACAAAAACTATTCCTTGTTGCACGTTTGTTTCCCAGCGTGTTCATGTCGAGGCTAATGTTTTCTCGTCAGCCCCTAAAATGAGGAACTAGAGTATCTTAAACAGACTGATTTGTATATTCCTGAATCAAAGACCTTCAACGTCAACACTTCACCAAGGATAAACAAATCGACCTCTCTCTCTCATCTGATTTCACCTCTGCCGCATTATGCATCCTGTTTCAAAGCTGGTCCTGATTTGTGTTCGCTTCCACTCCGGCTTCTCAAGCACACTAACAGAGCGATGCACGAACTGGAAAGCAAAAGTTGAAATCTTGTGGAGGTACAGGCTGTCCACACATCTGGCAGAGGCGGCTATACAATCCAGTAAATCCTTTTTCCAGCACGCATACGGGTGGAGGTTCTCAAACAAGACACTGTAGAGTGAACGCAGCAGGAAAGAGCAATTGGGTGTTAAATTTATATTACTTTTCCTGACCTGTGTTTAATGAATCACCATGATGACAACTCTCTGTGTCATTAAACTGTACTGTTGTTCATTTTGCCAGAAGATTTACTGTTAATAAAATATTGGTTTAATCTGCAGCACACAGCTTTGGCCTTTAAGGAACTTTTATGATTACGTTATTATGTTGTGGATTTTTGTGCAATTAGCACACACCAGGGTACCAGAGGATGCAGAACCAGCAGAAATAGCTTTGTTATCCAGAGTGGAAGCACAGGTAAGCTCTTCTTTTTCATACAATTATTTTTAACTTAGATCCCTTGGTCCTTCCCTTTTTCATGGACTCAGGGTTGGCTCTCTTCATTAAACGTTTAACCCATCCCAAATTGTGCGTTTGGATTGTGGAGACACAAAATGCTACCTGAGTAACTACAAATACAATTTCTTATCAAGTCCCTACAATACATGCTAATGAGCATGTGACATTTTTTTCTTCCAGTGCACTACACACAACACAGGCTGCAAATGCAGCACCCAGCCTGTCAAATACGGACATGGTAGAGTACACAGAGATAACTCCATAGCTCCTGCTGCCAGAGGTAACCGTTCACAGACGGGTTTGGAGGTGTAATTGATATATTTACATTTATGTTTACCTATTCCTGTTATCATTGGTGATATTTACATTACAACCAAGATTAAATGGTAAATGGACTGAATTCATGTCTCACTCAAAGTAATCTACACCATCCACATTCACAAATTCGCACACATTCATACACCGATGAGTGGGCAATTTGGTTTTAAGTGCCTTGCCCAGGGGCACGTTGAAATATGACAAGGGAAAGCCGGAATCATAGCCACAACCTTTCCATTGCTAGACAACTATTTTATTCACTGAGCCACAGTTGCCTCAGTCAAGCATGATCATGGACAGGTAATTTAACAATTGTCCCTGGAACATGTACAGTAATTTTATTATTATTTTTTTTACATTTTCTCTACAAATAAGTTCTTCTAGAGCAGGGGTCACCAAAATGGCGCCCGTGGGCACCAGGTAGCCCCGAAGGATCACATGTGGTGCCCTCGAGCCTGTTCTAAAAATAGCACAACCATCCAGTGAGCTGCATCTAACATTTTATTTTATGCCGTTGCTCTACTGTTGTAATCACACTTGCATTTAAATAATGTATAAATGACATTATCTAAAAACAATTAAAATGTGTTTATTTTACATAAAGCTAAGATGAGCTCTGCCTTTTCTAGTTTAAAGGTCAGTACTGGTAGCCCTCTGTATGACATTGTACCATTAAAATAGCTCTCAGTTTCAAAAAGGTGGGTGACCCCTGTTCTAGCGCATAATAATAATAATGTATGTTTATGATATTTTTTTTTAAGAAAAAAGGTGCTGTTGCATTAATTTACAGGATCTGGCTTTGTAAAGCAGAAACAAACCTTCAGAATAAAAAAAACGAACATGCTGCTTTGGGATAACAATCACCATCTATTTTGAAACTATTTGCAAGCAAAAAGGTAAACAATAAGGCCATTGGTAGTAGTGGAGGTGTAGCTGCATGCCTTATGAGGACATCCAACAACGGGTCCATAGGTCCTGTTCATTCATAGGCTGCATGATGAAGGTGTGCAAAGAGGAAAATGAGGACAGATTGTTGAGATGGTATCAGATATGAGAATTGCAGGTCCTTCTATGTTGCATGAAAGCTGGTTTTCATTTGACATAAAGGTCTCTTGATAAATAAAGTTAGCAAAGTAGGGGAAATACAGGTTTTTACTTAACTTAAGATATTTATTTTTTCTAATTTAATTATATTTGTTAATTTGTTTCCCTGCCTGCATTTTAACTTTGGACAGATATTTCTCTTCTGATTTTCGGGTATACATGATTGTTAAGTGCTGAAGATGTTAACGAGGATATTATTACTTTATAACATAACCTTGCTTTAGACTTCTCCACAACATTCTCCCTGACCTGCCTTCTGTGTTCCTTGGTCTTCATGATGATGTTTGTTCATCTTCTCCAACAAACCTCTGGGGCCTTCACAGGGTAGCTGTCTTCATAAAACGATTAAAGGAACAATAAGTAATAACCACCTAGTGGTTAAAATTGGAACAACACATACACAATGCCTTTCACAGAGACCTGCCACATACCCAACGTTACTGCACCTATGAAACTCCACTGAATTTCTACCTCCACAGGAGAGGTCTATGATGTTGTACTCTGTTCTATATCTGGTCCGCTTCTCTTACTGGCTTCCATGTTTCCAGGTTGCTGCTCTTTTACCAAGATACAATACCAAACATTGTTCTCCGTTTTGGCAACCCTGGGAACTCTCACATGACTGGCTCAGGAGCCAGGGAGTAAACACGGGCTACACTCTGAACCCAAGTAGTTCCGGACTGTACCTCTAGGTTTGAAAGGAGAAAAACGTGACTGAGACTTTGTTGATGGAGAGGATTGATTGTTTATAGGGAATGTTACTTCCATCCTGGGTGAAAAATAAGAATGATTTAGATTGATTTTAGAGTAAATATCTTATTTATATCTTCTTTAAATTGTATAATGCTCTCAAAAAAAGGTATTCAAGTAACTTGTGCTTATAAAATCCAACAAAGTAATGCTCAATCTCCACATATATATATATATATTGTTAGAGTGAATAGAATATTAATCCTAAGAAGGACCACAAAAGATTATCTGTCTGGCAGTGAAGAACATGAAACTTTTGAATCTGAAGAGAAGGAAAAGGAGGAAGAGAGAGGAGGGGGGAACAGGCCGATGGCGACAACAGGAATAGTTTACCACCAGCGTTCCTTAGCTCGGCAATGATCGCCAGTGAAGCAGAAAAGTGAATTACCCTTGTACTCCAGCACTTCTTAATCTAATATCTCCGATGAGTGGCTTTAGCTCGGGATTGGACCGGGGGAGATCACATTCGTGCTGTGTCACAAAACATTAGACACTGTCGCTGCTATTCATTTCTTCATGGTAATACTGAGGTGCGCCTCTTACTCTTTGTGCCGAAGGGACGTCTCACCACAGTTTTTCTATTTTCAAGACTAGATTGGGAGAATTATCATCCACTGATGTATATTTAGCTTTCTTTTTGCCAAACCTGGGAGAACTATGTAGTGGATGATTGAATAAAAACAGGCAGGTTTTGATATCTCATTTATTTTCCCTCATTTTAGGTATCCCCTAGTAAGACTTAATGCTCAAGGGTAAAATAGGAGTATGAGGGCAAATGAAACAGAATGGATTTGATTGTTAGTTACCACAGATTTTCTTTTTTGAATGACAAAGTCTAAACACGGGCAATATGCCAGATATTCAAATGATCAAGATAGCACCAAAAGGGAAGTGGTTAATTTGTCTTTACCCTCTGGAGATGGGATGAATAAAGCTTTGTGAGTTTTAATTATCAAGAGCGGATATAACCAAGAGATGCTCAGGGACCTTATACAGTCTGGAGGAATACATACATACATACATACATACATACATACATACATACATACATACATACAAACATACATACATATACATACATACATACATACATATATACATATATACATACAATCTTTGCTTTTTAGATGTTCCATATTTGAAGCCTCACTGCTGTAGAAATTAATTCTAAATTCATAGTAAAGTCTTATGTTAGTACTTTGAAAACTGGCCTAGAGAGGATAGAGAACTCCAATCCTTTTCATTGAAATTTTTTTTGAATTTTGAAATGAAACATGTACGAACACTGGATAGTTGTCCATGGCTTGTAGCGCGACAGTAGGTCCTGATGGGAATGTGATGGGTGGTGACCTTCTCAGTGCAGACTGGTAAGTTGTGCTGTAGATGCACTTGATAGTACTTCATAATCTGACCCTCCACCCCCTCCTCCTCTCCCACGCCCCTCGCCCTTTTCTCATAGCAAGGAAATTGGCAGGCAAACAGCTGCTTGGTCTAAGCGGGCTGCATATCAATGGCTCTAATTAATTGGATTAATGGAGAGGGTTCTGGGATTTGGGGAGAGACTGAAGGAAGCATTTCAGCGGAAACAGAATTGCAATCCCTGAGGGCATGGAAGGGGGGTCGTGAGGGGAGCCGGGGAGGGGGCACACGGCTGAATATAGATGAGGAAAAATTGAGTTAAAACAGAGGAGAGTGCGGCATTCATTAGACCGCCCACCCTCTGAAGTAGCTGCTTAATATGCACGCTATTACTATGCAAATCAGCGATAATGAAACGCAGAGGATTTTTTTAATCAGAGGAAGAACAAGCAGATGTTGGGAGGGCTTAAAAAGAAGTGCCACGAGTGGTTATATGTGTGTGCGTGTGTGTGAAAGTGTCAGTATGAACATAACCAGACCTGCGAGGTGTTGAGTCTTTCCCCCCTGAAAGAAAAGGAAATAATGCATCAGATCTTTAAAACAGTTTCATCTTCTCTGCTCCAACTCTGCAACAACAAAACTATCTGGCAGCCTGACTCAAACTGATTAGCGCTCTCTGCAGGAGTTGCATTAAGAAATCAGAATTAAGAACAGGTTATTTATTGGAGAGATTTGCGTGGGTGCCTTGGGGAGAGATAAAGCTTGATGGACTCATACCGAATCAATCTCTGCACTGCCTACAGTGATATGGCAAATCCCTGAAGCAATCCTTCCCAACTGGAGAGTCAACATTGGGATACACCAGCTGTGCTGAATGATCTGGCCCTGTTGGCAACAGAGTAGAGTGGTGTGTCTGTGCGAGCGTGAGAGTGTGAGTGAGTGAGCGAGCGAGCGTGCGTGCGTGCGTGTGTGCTCACTGGGCTGCACAATGAGCTGAAAATGATGCTGTGTGTTTGCGGCATCACATATATGTCAGTGAGCGTACGTACGGTCGGGTAAAGACTCCTGCACAGAGAGCTTCTTCCCTGTAAGTGGCTCCCCGTGGCTCTGTGCTCTCACAATTTAATCAAGGCGTTTCTCTGTGGGCCCGTTACATTAAGTGTTCTCTCAGCACAAGTGGAGGAATCAGGCAGACTAGATGAAGCCATCGATCATCGGGCTGCTGCCTTTTTAGCAGCAGCTGCCCCGGAGCACTGAGCGGGAGCAAGGTGTTGGGCGGGCCGAGTCTGCATGGACATGCCCTGGCTGCCGTTCATGTGTGCCACTCAAGGGTTCCTTTTCTTTTTCAATTGGATAATGCATCCATTCATGTTAATTAAGAAAATTTAAACAATACACAAGTTTATGTAATCTGAGTGGGCAATGATTCTCCATGCTGTGTGCATCACTGCAGACTAGAATGCAAAAAGTTGCCATTTAATAAAAATATTGCTGCAAGATTTCAGGAATTTATCGCTTATTTATGGTAAATTATGAAATTTATAATAATAATAATTATTATTACATTTTTAAAAATCAATTAAGATAAACACATACTTTCCATACTGCATCTATTTCGTGTGTCATCATTTTCACTACATTATTTGCAATATATTGTCTATCTCAAGTTCAAACTTTAGAGCCTAAGAAATAATTGACATATTGTCAAAGTTATATAAAAATCACCTGGATCCTTTGAATAAAAACAGACAAAAAAAGTGTTTGAACATTGCCTAGTGTTCTCAGTTCTTTGTCATAATTTGTGCTTTAGACTTTTGCGTTCATACTATTACAATAAAGATAAGCTACATTAGATACAAGATACATAAAATGTAGTAACAGATACAGTGTATTAACAGCTGGTTAGCCCGATTAGAGGTTTCTAGCTGATTTTCTGTCAGTTGGGTAAGTCTCTGAACTGCCAATACTGATTTCTGTTTGAGAACTATAAATTGTAACAAAATAGTGGATAAACTGAAAATGCAGATGAGGAACTTTACCACACCTCCCTCCAGGTCGCAGAGCGTTCCACTCCACCCTGTTCAGCCATTTTTGTAGTATGCTCAGAGCAGTGTAATGAGTTTTGTGGGTTAGTACACCCAACAACCTAACATTTTGACTTATCCATTTGTAGCTTCAGTATTCTTGAGTTTGGACTTCCGGATCAATTGGTTATACGAAAGTCCATGAGCCAGCTCTGCAGCAAATACTGTGACATAACTATTAAAAGAATGTGAGTGGGAATGAAGAAAAATTTACAGATTGAAAAGAATGACCAGAATATATCTACTCAGCACCTGGAGAGGCTATATTAAAATTTTCTGCATTCCCAAAGACTCCATGATATGTCCTTTTTAAGCTTTCTCAAAAATTTAGTTAAAATTTGAATATTTCTAGGATGCCTTGCTCCTACACCATTTTCTGTCTGCCCACAAAATTTATTGTTGGACTGAAATCAGGGCTTTGGGGTGACCACACCAAAACAGTGACTTTGTTGGCCTTAAGCCACTCTAACCACTCTAATGGTAGACCCATTTCTGCACAAACATCTGCATTGTTAGAGTCTGTAAAAAAAAAGTTATAGAAAGATATATATCTCAGATTGATCTTGCATTTAGCAAATATAAATTATTTTGATGGTCCTAACTGACCTTGATAAATGCACAAAAAGTTTATGTCTTATTGGACAATGTATTTAAATGCTTGGTTTCAACTTTAAATAACAGGTGTTTCTAACCTAATATTTAAGAGAAAGTGTTAGATTGTGATATTGTTAATTTGTTATAATGACATAACTATGCAATTCAATATAACTATCCAGAGGCCTTAACCAGCCTTTTGGCTCTGATGGCTCATTAATTATTTATATTGGAAGCAGAGCGAACATTACATTGCCTGTGAGACAGAGTAATTGCCAATACAAAGCTCTGCAGTTAAACTTGAATTTAGCGTTAGTTTTTAAAACAAAGACATCAAGACTTCCCATTTTAAACTCTGTTCAGCCTTTTATATTAGCAGTTAGCAAGATTAGCATCTCTGTGTATTACTTTTAGAGTGAGCAAATGGTTATTTTAGACAGAGATTTTCAAAGGCAGCCAGAAATGTCCTGAAACACTTCGCTGATGCTAATATAAAACTTGAAGTATGTTTTCCCCAGAAAAAGCTTCATACCCAAACAGTGTTATTGTCAACACATAGGTCTGTGTTCAGTGTTTAGAAGAAAAAAAATCATAAATATCTCTGTATATTGTTTAGTTGTTGTTTCAGGAGGAAAAAGGAGCAAAGAAGAGAGAAACAAAGCAAGTTATTGTGTCAGGTCTTAATATATTGTTGTCTTCTGGTGGAGAATGCTAAGTGGGTCCTCCCTTGTAGGCTGGATAGAATATTACAGGAGTGAATCTCCATCCTGGTTGACTCCCCATGGCACAGTAATAACAACAATCTAATGACACACAATACATCAGGTACTCTGTAGTCCTGCTAACCTGGAGCCAGGAATTTGATCTTAGACTTGATAATGAGAATGGTGATGATAATGATGAGGTGTCTGAGTGATGATGATGATAGTCCCCCTTGTTAGTGTGTCTCAGTCCTAATTATAGAGGGTTATTACAAAGCTGGATTTAAGAGCCACTATTGCTGGACCAGGCAGACTCAGACAGGGCTCACTGATCAACAACAACAGCCAAATAAAATCAATTTCCACCACTCAGGGTCACGACTATTACGGGGAGCTATTTTGAATGCCTGAAACCTTTAGTGGAAGAAAATAACTCAGCATTGTGTAACTTTAATTCATATAAAGAAGTTACTTATCAATATGGGGGATCTGAGGTCACCAGCAATGGTTATTAAGATGATTGAATACCAGTAAAATGTTTATTTCTGTTTAGCTTGTGTCTGAAGAAAAATGAAGGACCTCAATTAAGGACGTCTGCCTGGCCTCGCATTGTTATGTACACATTCATGCAGTAAAATAAGGACAACCGATTAAATACAGAGTTGTTTCAAAAAGAATGTTCAAATGTTGTCTAATCTTAATTTTTCTCTGTCAACAAAAGAGATTTGATTGGTTAAACATAATATTTTATTAAATATATGTTTGTTAAGGAATTCCAATAGCTCTCTAATTGCTAGTTTAGCAATTAGAATTATTTTAATCAAATGGAGTAAGTTTTACTCCATTTGATTAAAATAACTTCTATAAGATGTGTCTTTTTGCCATCTCAGTATGACATTGTGTCATGATCTGTGCCTGTTTGCTTTCTGCATTCCACTACCCCCACCTGATCCGATGTAATTTGCCTCATGGCTCCAACCTGTTCCACTGCGCTGCTGCAATCAGCTTCATGCACTGCACCTGGTTCCTGCATTACTTAAGCGCTCCACATCCCCTCAGTCAGTGCCAGATTACAGAAAACCTTTGACACTAAATGTCCAGTGGTTTCCATGTCTGAGTACCACGTTTCAACCATGATTCTGTTTCCTGAATTCCCCTGCCTGGCCTTGCCCTTATCAGATGTCTACCAAGCTTTTCATAGTTGGATCACTACCTACGAGCTTCCCTTTGGATTTGTCTGTCTACCGCTGATCATTTGCGTATGACCCCCGCATGTCTCTTGGATTATGAACTGATCTCTGCTGATCTGCCTGATGCCACTGTATAGAGTAAAGCTTGCTCTCATCACTGCCAGGTTGATATCGGCTTGTCCTACTTCTGGATGCCTGGCCGCACCCAGGTTTCTGGTATAAATAAACTTTTTAAGAAGAAACTCCTTGTCTGATTTGAATTTTGGGTCCACAGTCTGGTTTTTCTGACAAATTGGTCTAACAAAGTGTAACCCTGTGTGATTTTACTGGTATGTTTGGGTCATTGTCATGTTGCAGGGTCCAGTCCTGCTTCAGTTTCATTCTTTTTACAGATGGCCTCACATTTTCCCTCAACTATCATCTGATACATGGTGGAATTTATTAGGGATTCTATAATGGTGAAGTAGCCAGGTCCTGCACAGCAAAGTATGCCTAAACCATGGGACTTCTTCTTGTGGGACTTCCCACAAATGCAAGCGGCTATCAAAAGCTGAAAGCTTTTGAATTTTTTTTTACAAGTAGCAAATCCACTGGCAACGTTGTTCTTGTGGTCTCAAATTACATCAAATTTCTTCCAAATGTCCATCTTGGCCTTGGATGAGGTATTGTCCATTATCTGGTAGTCATCAGAGGCCATTTTTGCCTTTATTCCCTCCATGACTAGCTAGCTGTCCAACTTGCGTTGTGGCTCCTGCTATACTATGGAGAGACATAACTGGTAAGAAAGGTTGCCTCGTTGCGTTAAAAAAAAAAAAAAACAACATTATCTGGATATTCTTGAATGAATTTGCTTATTAAGATGTAGAGTTAATAAAATAAGAAAATATAAATAATAACTTTCATTAATGCTGTAACTCTTTTTCCTCTACCCCCCTGCATTTTGTTTATTTATACCCGCGCCCGTACCTATGAAATAATATGGTTTCATTTTCTACCCGCAGCTGAACGTTTTTACGGGTACCCGACCTGGTGCAGGACTCTGGCCTAGATTGGTATGTTTCCACATTACTCTGATGCCGCCAGATAAATCCTTACCAACCAAATGCCTTTACAAGTCATCTATTTGGTTTATTTCATATCATGACCTTTGAGGATTTTGTTTATTGTGTTAGTTAAATGAATATATTCTGTCAAAACTAACCTTCCTTTATTGAAACAAGAACCCATGTTATTGTGTTGGCCTAATGGTGTTCCTTTTTGTACTCTCTGAGTTCTGAAGGAGAGCATTCAAAAAGGACCTCTCCTGAAGTTGTAAATTAGACTCGGAAAGTTTAAGTTGTTTTTCATGAATTGACTGGCTATGGCTTCCATGGGTATAAAAAAACAAAGCTTGGGTAACAAACCTTTGATTTCTACTTCTGATGCTTTATATATCTCATCAGTTCAGTTGCACAGATTATGCTGTTGGTACAGGGTACAAATATTTCAATGCAAAAAAAGAGAGAAAAAAATGAAATTGCTATAGTATTTATGCTAGTTACTGATGATAATGATTATTAAATCTAACTGGTTTGCCTCCTTGGTTAAGTTGAGTCTGATATCTTTCTTTCATCTGAGGTAAATTATAAGTACCAGTATGCTGCCCTGCCAAGATATACATGTGATACAACATGTGTGATATAAACTAAGCTCATTTGACCTTTTCCGGTTTAGCGCTGAGGTTTTCTGGTTATTTTACGATGACAAATGCACATGATCTTCAAACATAATCCAAAACTTCCAAAGTTCTATTTATTGTATGAGTTTTGCAGGGACTAGAGCTAAGTACAACAAATAGCAAAGACTTTAGGTTTTTAACCTCAGCTAATTCACTATTTATGTCCCTAGATAAACTTTGCTTTACATAGAAAACAAAGAATATTTTTATAGATTTGAAATGTGGATACATTACATACAAAACTGTCCAGAAATCACAGATTAAACATTTTAGTCATGCTGTAGCATCTTCTTTTATTTCATGGCTCAGCAACACTACATTTTAACCAATGTATCTTAACATGAAATCTTCTCTAATACTTGTGTTTTTGTGGAGTGAAGAGGAAAAACAGAAAAACATTAGCACTTCGCCAGTTGTTAGATTGGTAAAATAATTTATCGTAGATGATTAAAGTTGGATGGTGGAGCTAAGTGGTACAACCCACACAGCATGGGTCGTCTTTAGCAAGCTTCTAATGGTGATTTTGAAACCTACTATGTCTGATTGTAATGTGCAGTTGTAATGCTCACTTTTATTATTCCCTTTCATGCATCAGTTATCTCAAAAAAGATGAAGCTCTTAGGAGTTAGTCTGATAAACAACAGTATATAAACAAAATAATAACCCCAACTCACCCGTTTTCTCTCCAGAACCCCCTGCAGCATCCTGAGAGCAAATTTGTAGCAAAAAATCTTTTTAAAGAAAACTTTGTCAGTCCAATTAATTTGAAACTGAATAAACGTATATATATATTTTTTTATGTGCCATTTTGGAGGCTTGTTTAAGAGCTTTTGTAGACAAAGTCTGAAAGGTTCCCTCATCTCCAGAGCACACAGTACTGTGACAGACTCAGATCCTAAAGTTCTAATTTTCCAATTTAAGATGTTTTCATTCCTTCTCTGGTTATTGGCGGATGTTTTCATTTATAATGCCATACTTATGGTTTAAGGGATAGTTCAAGGTTTTTGAACTGAGGTTCGTTTGAAAGGTTAAAAGCAGCTAAAACCTTATCTCCAGTAGAAAACTCTCTGGGTGTGTTCATTTAGCATAACTACAGATTAGTTAGGCTCAGAGAATAAAGTTAATAGCTGTGAATTTTATTTGTTTTTATTACAGTTTTGGTGTATTTGGCCGACTGTGACTCAGTGGATAGAATGGTTGTCTTGCAATCCAAATGTTGTTGGTTCAATTTCAGCTTTCATCAGTCTCATGTCAATATGCTTCTAGCTATGGAACTTAACCAGAAGTTGCCCACCAATCTGCATATGGGTGTATGAATTTGTGCACTTTAGGTGATTTGATTAATGTGGCTTCAGTGTAGAGCACTTTGAGTGGTCAGTATGATTAGAAAAGCACAATATAAGTTCACTCCATTTTCTTTATATTTGCTGTTTTATGATTGGTGTACTTGTGAAGCATTTCGATTTTGTGCTGTTTTTAAATGAACTATACAAATAAATTTGACATTGACATTACCCAAGAGGGTCCAAGACCAAACTTCTACTATCTTTCAACAAGTCCGATAAATTTAATTGCAGATTATACAAAAATGTTTACAATGCTTTAAATCAAACCTGTTTGTCCCGGGTATGACATCAGAGGACAGCCGAAGCTCTTGTATTGGATGTGTGACAGAAAGGTGACCTGAGTTAATTGGAAGGCGTTTCTAATATCATGTAGTTTGTACTGAGATGCAATATTGGGATACTTTTTGTAAGAAAGATGTCTTCGTCTCTGAATCCATTTGTACTGTGGTAACTTTTACTGACTTTATGTTCACCTTTACACATTATTAAAAGTACCTTAACTAGCACTTTGATTAGAAATGCACTTTAAGCACAGATTTTCACATCACTAACCATTTGCACGCAACATTTTTAATTTATTTAGTCTTTAAGTATTTTAATAATTAGCATGTAGTCTTTTGTTCAAGGCCCTGCACCGTTGTTCCTTCTCAAAAAGTATGGTGGTTGACTCTCAGGAGAAAAAAAAAATGTTACTTGGAGCAACTATGGTCTACTGTTAAGTAAAACTTGGAGTAAAACAATCCTAGAGGTAAAGGTATGTGTGAATGAGTTCCTTGTTAAAATCTCATACCTCACATCTCTTTTCAATATGTTCTCCAAAGTGTTTAGAGAAATGAAGGTGTTGAAATGTTTTCAGAAAAACTGAGCGATGACCCAGATAACTGAGGATTACCACAGGCCTGTTCCACTAGTACCAACTTTGGGCCCTTCGTTTCGGGCCCTTCCCACTAGTAATGGCTACATACATGTAGAACTGTTACCATTTCTAGGACCTGCTTCAGTGGGTTTCCAAGTGCAGCAAGTCGACTTGAAGACGTTGCGCGAGAAGGCTTTCTCTGATTGGCTAAGGGGTGGAGACACTATAACAAGGCTCTTACTGGCAAAAGAGTTGAGACGTTCTGGCAAAGTGCAGAGAACTGAGGCAGGTATAAATAGGCGTGCAGACAGGTGAAGAGGGAGGGACTATTTAACCAAAACCAGGTGGGAGTAATCAAGTAGGGAAGAGACTAAAAGGCAGACAGGAAAAAAAGCTACACCAGACTTGATAAGAACCAAAACAACCCTGAAGTACAAACTAAAGACAGAAGATAAAGCTAAGACTAAAAGTGATGACATAACAGGGTAAACTAAAACAGTACACAAACTAAACAAGAATCCAAACAACCTAAGAACCTAAGGCAGGAGAGAGAAAGAAAACCAAACTAATGACATAAACCAGAACAGAACCCAGAATATTACACATCTTGGTTGTAATGAATGCATATTTCAGCGACTGTTGTCTTTCTGTTACTTTAACCAGTCTGCTCATTCTCTTCTGGCCTCTGATGTGCAAAAGGCATTTGCATCATCCCATCTAGCGCTCCCTGTCTTTTTTCTGGACCACTGTTCTTAAACTTGAGACATGGTTAAATGTGAAAATCCCAGTTCTAAAACACCCAGACCAGTCTGTCCGGCATCAATGACATTGCCATGTTCAAATTTACTTCAGTTGTTTTTTTTTTTTTACTATTCTGATGCTCAGTTTAGACTTTCTCATTAGTCATCTTCTCCACAGCAGATTTACCAAATTTTCCACTTGAGTGATTTGCTATTTGTGTTACCCAGGATTTAACAGGGGGTACATAATAAAGTGGTTGATGTATGTATGTGGCACTGCTATAGAATTTACTCAAATGTTACCCAAATGTCAAAGCAAAAACCCAAGGATAGTGTTACTTAATGTCAGCCAGATGTTCTGTTCAAAGCAGATGTTCTGTCTGCGCTGATGAAGATTCACTTCTCTCTACGAATGCATGAAGTGCTCCAACTGACAGCAAGTCAACCTACAACCTAACCGGTCCTAACCGTCCTCGTGAGTTGATAACTTAAATATGAAAAAAGAAAACTGTAGCAGAAGTAATGCGCCAAGTCCTGACACAGCAGAAAATTGTGAATTTTACACACTTCATCCTAATATCCACAAAATATTCACATGAGGCACATCAACAGCTAGACATGCTTCATAGATGTGACAGGATCTTTCACAAATTCTGCTTCATTTCTTCACATTTAGGTCCAAGTAACCCAGATTTTACTATTTAAAAGCATCAGAACCAGACCTGACTAAAAGCAACATTGGCAAATGCCAGGGGCGCCATGAATTCGTAGGGGTGTGCTGAGGGGGAGTTTTTTTTTTCCTTTTTTATCATACTAACAGTCAAAAACTAATACCAATTTATATACAATTATTTTGTGAAATTGCCAAAACCTACTATGACTTATATTAAGCCTTTTAGTCCAAAGGTACTCTTCGAACAGTACGCATTCTGTTGCTGGCCAGACAGCGCACAGAGAGTGCAGCCCTGTTTAACAAGTGCCCAGCAGACAGTGACGCTGCTGACGCTGCTGACGCTGCTGACGCTGCGGACACACTAACCACTCCACAGTCTGTTTACAGGGAAGAAGCTAAGCCGGTATCATGTCAAAGAGGCCAAAGCTGTCGCGGCTCGAAAGAAGAAAAGAAAAGGAGGCGAAACATGAGAAACACAGAGGTAATAAGGAGTTTGCTGAAAATCAATACATAAAATTTCACTGCTAGCTAACTTAATTGGAGCAGAAAGTGGAGAGAGCATAATGTTACATGGAGCAAGTGGACTACTAGCTAAAGCTAGTTTACTTTGGAGGATTACAGAGTAAACTTAGCTAATTAAATACATAGCAGCAGCGGATTACCATCAGTGACTTATACCTCAGGGAACGTTGGAAGTATTCAAGTGCCTGAACCTAATGTCCTGCTGCAGATAACACCATCCTGTCTGCCAAAGAAAACAGCTATAATGTTACATTTTCATGGACAAGTAGATGTCCAACCTTAGACCAGAACTAGGTTATATTATCCATAATCATCTCACCTGAGGCTGAATGGAGGTTTCAGTGAAGAAGTAACCCCTCATCATCATCATCTAACAAGCACTTTTATTGAAACAAGACCAAGATCAAAATAATAATCAATAATAAAAGTCAGGGTTTCACTCCCAGGCTAATGGAGATTTTGCAACATATTTACATAATGATATTTTCCACCATAATTTTGCCTAGGGTGCCAAAATGGCTAGGGCTGGCTCTGGCAAGCGCACATGGCAAGATAAAACACTGTGTAACAGCAGCTTTAGATTCATGTAATCTAAAGAAAAATGCACTGTTGCAGTTACTGTATTAAAGGGTGTTTTGAACACAGAATGTGTTTGAATGGAGTCTGCGTTTGCCTGCTGTAGTTTTTTTTTTTTTTTTTGGTTTGCATCTGGCCTTGGCATAAAGGGGCCGGGAGCGCTGGTCAAGTAAGGCGCTGGTTGATGTCAAGTAGCTGGTGGGCACGTGGCTCAGTCGCATCAGATTGCTGTCACGCATGTCCTTTGGCTCCCCTCGCTGACGTGCTCAGTCTCTCGTCTCTGCGTTCCAACCCTGCCCTCTTCCCTTCTTTCTTTTCATAACTCCAGCCTATTTGTCCACTGCTGCATGCCAAGATGTGGATTTGTGTACTGGTAACACTTTGGAAACCAATTCAACACTCATTTTAAAATTACCCTACCAATTACTGTTGGTGTAATACCCAACTAATTCCAAACAGTCACACTGAAAACCTTTGATTGAGAGAATCGTTCTGAACGATGTGCAGGTGGCTCACAGTTTTAATTTCACACAAGCCAGAGTCTATTTGCTTCCAGTTGAGTGTTTTTTTTTTCCTGCATAAGGAAAGCATGGAGATCCTTGATATCTATTCTGCTTCAATTAGCAACAGATGCCTCCTTGCAGTGCGCTAACCCTAATTGTACGTGATGAGCAATGCTAATCGCCCTGGTGATGCCTGACCTTGCTACAGCTGTGTGGGGGAACATTTCCCAAAGCCCCCCTCTCAGACACCAACCATACACACACACACACACACACACACACACACACACACACACACACACACACACACACACACACACACACACACACACACACACACACACAAACACACACTTGGCCTCTCAATATTTAAAATCGAGGGTGGCTAGGGGCACTAGGAATGGAGCTAGTTTGGTGACCGCAAATTAGCTGTTGTAATTGCATATCCCTCCTTGCGCCCATAATTTTTCAAGCCTGTTTGGTGCAGTGAGGAGAGTTTGTTTGTTTTGGTGTCAGGGCGGTTTAGAATCAAAACGAGGACCTCCGGTGCACATGTGGACCCTCAAGCCAATAGGCAACAGTCCCACACAATGTGGCTCAGAGACTGACTGCGAACAACAGTGGAAGCACAAACTTTATTAGGGAACACAAACATTAAGCATTTTTCCTGCTGATTTTCGTGGATCCTTCTGATGGGTACAAACATACAGGAGAAATGCTCAACCGTCTGAGCCTCTGACAACATCTTGAATTTTTCAAGACGTAATTGCAGTTAAGAAATGCTCAAGTCCCTTTTTGAATAACTGCTCAATGGCAAGACTATCCTACCTGCCCTTCCGCTTCTCAGGGGGATTGCGTGAAAGAATCTCCCAGATACACTCCTGTTCTTTTCATAAACTTGTAAAACTGTTCGCTTCTTGTGACTGTCAGCCATTTCAAAGTATACGACGAAATGGCTGACCTAGCATTTTGATGCGCTCACATAAGGCCAACGGGCACACGATTGGCCTTATGTGAGCACATCACAATGATTGACATGTGGGATAGCCAATACAGCCAATAGGTGATCTCCCGGAACGTGAAGGCGAAAAGAGATCGTCCATAATGCCTTCTTCCTCTTTTGTGCACTTTGTGATAATTATAACAATATCTTATTATGTAACATTCACTAAATTCAGTTTATTTTGTGGGGATTTTCAGTGATCAAATTTGTAAAGTAGAATTGCAAAGTGAGATGAATAGGAATTATGGTTTTAACTTTTTTGTTTTTTACCCATAATCTTAAAATCTTGCCATAGATACATTCATATTCATATTCAACCTTATTTAGTCTGATACCTCAAAATAAAACCAGGAGCAACATTCACACAGCTCAGTTGGCTTGAGAAGTTTTGCAAACAGAGTCTACTTGTGTGTAATCTGATTTCAGCACCAATTCAGCTATTCTGTGAAGACCAAACAGCAAACAACATCATGAATATTAAGGAACGCAGCAGATCGGTCAGGGATAAAGTTTTTGAGAATTTTAAAGCAGGGTTTTGTTGTAAAACAGTATTGCAAGCACAAAATATCTCTTGGAGCACTGTTAAGTCCCTCAACTCAGAATGAAAATAGTGTATTACAACTGCGAACCCACCTGAAACATGGTCGTCCATCTAAACTGACAGTGACTGGAAAGAAGCAACTTTTGTGTTAATTCGGGTGGAGCTTTAACAATATTATTTACAGTTTGCTATAAACCACGTTGTGAACAGAGCAAGCATTTGGAAGAAATGCACTTTGGTCAATTGAGACCAAAATATTGAAATATAAACCGTTTTGCCGATACACAAAATGCTATCTATGGTAGCAGCATCATGCTGTGGGTATGTTTTTATTCAGCAGGGAGGCAACAGATGCAACAAAAGACTTTGGACTGGTGTGAAGGTTCACCTTCCAGCATTACAGAAGCCATCATAAATCAGGACTAAAATGCATCAAAGCAATTTAACATATTAGCATATTAAAATCAGGACCTAATTCTGATCTAACTGAACTTGCACCATTTAAAAAAAAAGAGGAAAAAATGTATGGCAAAAATGTCAGTGTTAAATGTTCAAAGCTGGTGAGAGGTCAAAAGAATATAAATGTGGCAAACAAATTTGCAAAACTTGTTTCGATTCCACTTCACAATCATACACTATTTTGTGTTGGTCCATCACATAAAATTCTAATGAAATACGTTGAAGACTGTGGCTGTAACATGTCAAAAGGTTTAGAGAGCATGAATACATTTGCTAGGCTCTGTATAATGATTTCACACAGTGTACTTCAGGGTTTAACACTAAACATAGTTACTTCTCACTCTAAAATGCACAAGCACAAAAAAGACCCTGAAGCAAAGCGCTCGTGTTTATCTGGCACAATCGTATGTTTGTGGACCACCAAGCTAAGAAGCGCAGCAGGGTTAGACTTACTGAAAAGTAATTTTTTTCTTATTTACCAAAGACAATGACTTACAGATGATGTTGCTCTCCTCAGAAATGTGCAAGCTAGCAAGCAACCAAACAAGCATAAATCACATTAATTAGCTGTGCAGCTGTAGAGCCGTCCTGTTGATGCCTCGGTGGCTTCAGCAAGATAAGAAATCCTTTTGCCGTAGTGTAAACACAAACAGCAAATCAAGATTGAACAACAAAGACCAATTAGAGCTTAGGGCTAATAATTTAGATTAATTATACTCATGAGTATCTGAAAGTAAACATTTGATTCCTATCTTAGCCAGAGATGCTAAATTAATAAGTAAATCCTATTTATCCAGGGTTTTAACTGTGATTAAATCTTTCTTTTCTCTAAACTGTGAACTAAGACTCGACTGCCAAACATTGAGAGGTAGCGCTGTTGAGCACATTTGATCAGTTTGCTTGCAGACAAATTGATATTTACACAGACATAAATTGCAGCAAATGAGAACCCTGACCTCGAAAAGGTCTCTGTGCTGCAACTTAACAACTTAATTGCGTATAATCGGACACAACAACCAAACTAAGACAACACTCGGCTCTAAACTGTGTCCCACAAAATTTAGTAAGTCCTTTTCCATGAATCATTTCGATGATTCTCCTCCCCAAATTGCTTTCTCTGCGAGGAAAACTCATGCGCAAAGGGACTCAAAAATCACTTTTTATGTCTATCTTACTGCACATTATAATTAATCTGAGACCACAACATTTTTACACCAAAGCAGGGTTTGTGCCAGTCACAAAGGGTTCGTAAATTAAGTTGCAATTATGGCGGATCTTTCCACAGAGCAGCCCCAAACATGGCCTGTCACAGATCAGGAATAAAGCAAGGCTGAATGAACATATTATGAAACTATGAATGTTGAACTCTGCTCTGTACATTCCTGTATTTCCATGCAAAGAGTTTTCACGCTGATTTAATGACCACATTTTGTCACTTTAAAATGACAAATTCAGCAACATTTGGGAGATTTTATGTAATACGGCAATACAAAGTAGAACAAAATTGTGAAAAAATTTTTTTTTATTTGTTTAAATAAAAACCTGAAATGTGGGGCAGAATTTGTCTTCAGTGCCTCCCGAGCGAAGACTTTGTAGAACCACCTTTTTCTATAGTTATGGCTGCAAGTGTTGACTCTGCAGCTCATGTTCAAACATGTTAAAAAGCATTTTGACTTTTTCTATAACATAAAATCCCAATAAATGACGCTGCTTTTTTTATTGTACAGTGACAAAATAAATAAAAGGAGTATTCTAACTTTTTTAGGCAGCGTATTTCCGCTTGGCATTATGCTATTTAAACTATGTAGAGTTTTGGTTTAGGGTGATCAGTTTATCTGAAGTTTGAAAATTGTGCTTGAAGATTTCTGGTGAAGGCGGTACTAAATACCACACCACTGACAGGTTTTTGGCCACAAAACCCCATTTTTGAGAAAAAAAAATATTTTAACCATTTTTCCTTTTTAAGCAAGTGACTACCATTCCAATAACAAAGTGTTCTCTTGTAGTAATTATCTTTTTTTCCCTCCCTATGCTTCTTGGTTTGAGCAGATTGTATCTTTAGCTAAGGATATGTTTTTGAGATTTGATCAATAACTAAATCTAAACATTAACTCCACCTGATCTGAAATCATTTTCATGCTGATGGAAAGGCACGCTAAAGTTACCATGGGAGTTATTTCCACAGCAGCAGGGTTTCGGCTGAAAGCTTACATGGTCGTGCTTGTTTTTGGAGCTAAGTGAAGCCTGGGCATTCACTGTTCATAACCACATCCTTTGTCCACCACAGCTAAAGACCACTGTGACCACTGCTGGTCAGAACTCTAACCAACATGGTCACGGAAAATTCCCAGTGGTCAGAGTCCTCTTACTTTCCGTTGCGCTATGCAGAAAAACATATTTCACTGTTTAGAAAAGATAGCTATGTGAATAACAGTACAATGCAGAGGGAAAAAAATATCACAGCCTCAATTGTTTGAAGAGAGACTACAGAAAGATGCAGTTTGTTGAAGTTTTTTGTGAAGGATTTATAAAACAAGATAGGGTGGTAACACTGTTAAACTGGGTTTGGGCTTTCAACAAATGATGGTGATATAATTATACAATTATATCCATAATCAGCTCCATGTGCCTGCAGGAATGCTATCATTCACAGATTCAGAAAGGGTTCATGGCTGGGATACTGGAACAGTTTTGTGAAACCATTATCACTTCTGTTACGGTGGTGTCCCACCCTGGGTTGGGCTATCCAGACCAGGGCTGCTGACTGGACTGAATAATTACAATTTATTTAAGGAGACCCAAACAGAAGCAGACGTCAGAAAACAGCTATTTACTGCTGCTCTAACTGGCTTTTATACACTAGTTTACATTGAACACTGAAAATAAAAAATCTGACTTTGCGTTTCCAGTCAGGTTTTTGTTTGAGAACTCGGAAAATCTGATCTTCAGTATAAAAACGAATGCTCAGTAGTTCTTTGGTTTTCTGGTAAGCTCACTAAAGCCTAGTTGCTTAGAAAAGTCAGAGTTGTCAATTTTTCTGGAAGTTTTCCCAAGTCCCTTTTTGAATAACTGTGCATGCGCAAGACTGTCTTACCTGCTCTCCTACTCCTCAGGGGGATCACATGAAAAAAATCTCCCAAATCTATTCTGGTCTTATTTCTTTCTACTGAGTCCTTCCTCTTTTTCTCTTAAACTTGTACAGGGTTTGCTTCTTGTGACTCTCAGCCATGTTCAAAGTATACGGTGAGAGTAGCGGAGCTACAATGAATGGCTTACCGCTAACCTAGCCGCGAAGCTAACCAGATACATAAACACTAGAAGTGAGCATGCGCAGCCAGCAAGCAGAAACTAACAAGGAACGAGCGCGCACACTGGCATTACGTGAGCGCATCAGAATGATTGACATGTGGGACAACCAATGGATAAGGTGATACCCCTGGAACTTGAGAGACAGAGAGGGGTGAGAGCAGGACCAGTCCTCTGACCACTCCATTCTCTTTGGTGCGAACGGCAGTGATTGGTCAGAGATTTTACAGGCCTGCAGCTCCCACATAGATCAAATTTTTAACATCCTTTTCTGAAAACAAAATGTATTGACTACTTTCAGCATGGAAGGACCATTTTACCCAGTATAACAAAAAGTGTTTCTGAACAGGATTACCAACTATAGCTTTAAGTTGTTCTCACTCTGACACATTCTTACCTCAGGTCTTTTATTGATATTGCTGTCATAGACTAACACAAAGGAGCACTTCACCAATTGTGAACTGAGCAGCTCACATATTGAGACGTTGAGAGGCTTTTAAAGATCTTATAAAGGGTTCCTTATATATATATATGCATGCCGCACTTTTCAGATTATGTGTAACAGCGTAAAAATCATGTGTCCTTTTCTTTCCACTTTACAATTATGTGCTTCTTTGTGTTTGTTGTTTGTAAGTTGTAATTTAACAAAAACCTCAAGGGGTAGAAACGCTTTGTGCCCAAAATGATCTATAACGCCGCACAGAGTGCTAGGTTTCCTGCAGTAAATTAAACCAGCCTTTTAGTTAAAAATACCTTTTAAGAAACATATAATCTCATTGCAAAACATTAGATGAGAGTGAAAAACAAGGTATGGTTGATTTCTTAAGTGTTTGATCTTGAATAGGAAACCTTTATGAAGTGGGACAGCAAATCAGACAGCCTGACAGCTGAATGCTGTCCAAGGATCAGCAGCGAGAGACAGGTTCTAAAGAGGAGCAACCTGTTATCAGGCAGTTCTTAGAGCAAACAGGTGCTCTTCATGGTTACACAAGTCTACCTGAGATGTCCTAAATAGATCCTTCTCACATCATGTTTTAGAGACACATCCGTATCTCACAGAGACATGTCATCCCAGTTTTTTTTAATCTTTCACAGATGGTTGGTGGTTTGATCTCGAGCTTCTCCAGCACACATGTTCAGCTATCCTTAGGCAAAACACAGAACCTCTCTGTATTCCCCTGATGTGCTCATCTGTGTCTGTCTAATCAGCACAGTTTAATGTTCAGAAGGGGTGTTGATCCAGATATAAAACTGTAGTTTCATACTTTGAATTGTGTCAAATTACCAAACTTACAGAGCATCAAAACATTATAAGAATGCAATTTGAATAGTCAAAATGCCATTTTCTGTGTAAAACAATAGGATGCACAGAATAAATGTCTATTACATTGGAGATGAGGAGGGCGTGGGTCAAGTAATTTAATTCTTGCTGGTACCCCAATGCCTTAGCGTGAGCGGTGTATGGAGGAGACAACAGGGGGTTTAGGAGCTCTGAAGGTTCTTGGCAGGATGACTTTCTCTGTCGTCTGGGTGCAGGGGCCTCTTTAGAAGACTGTGAAAGACAAGGTGAAAGGTGTGAGGATTCAACACGTTGTTCTGGAATGAGTGGGTTTCATCCATGGAGCAGGACTGGTATAGGGGTGGTCTTTCTCTCCAAATCTTAAATGTTTCAGAATTTAATCAATTTCCGAAGTGCAGGGAACAACCTTACCTAAAATGACTTTAACCAGATCTGATCCAACATTTTCAGATTACAAAAACATGACATTTAGGATGAAAGAATTACATCAGACCAATAAGAAAATTACTTTTAATACAGAAATATGGGCTTGATGTATGTTTAATACCTGCTTCAAGTGTATTATGGAAACGTACTTTTAATCCGACAAGTGTATACTACACTTTTCAGATTTTTATCTACATTAAATTTCCTTCCATCTCACAATTATGTGATAAATAATTTGAACTTTATTTTTTTAGTATCTTTCAAGATAAAGTAATCATAAAGTGCTTCACAATAGACTGATACAGCATCCCATGACCCAACAATACTTGAAAAAAACAAAACAAGAAAAAATAATCAAAAACAGATTTAAAAACACACGTTTTAAACTGCCTTTTAAAATAAACCACAGAGACCACCATGTCGGATAATTAAAACCTCAAAGTGCTTTCTTCTCCTATATCACATAAAATCCACTTGTTAAAAGGTTTGAGGGTAACGCATACATGCGATGTAGAGGAAAGGCTGTCCATTCAGGATTTGTGTTCAGTTTGGTAAATAACTTAGTCTGAAATGAACATCATGTGAGAAGACAGTGAGACCGAAAGAAGGCTACAAGACGTTGTTGTTCCATAGGAATCGAGTCAGAATTAAATAAAAAAAGGAATTTATCTCAGTCTCACATTATGTATGACATTAACTGCATATCAAGTAGTGAGCTCGTACTGTATGGAGTATCAATCTCAGCCGGCCAATCTCTGAGCTGGCTGGGCAAATTATTTCCCTACTGGCATGCCACAAGTCTATTATGGAAGGACTGCTCTGAACCATAACAAAGAATGTGATACGGATATGATTTACAGTGTCTCATAACAGTAATTAATAAAGGCCTTAATGATGTTAAGTGTAGCAAAGCTTCAAATACCCTTTGTATAATTCATGACCCCTGTGTTGTCATTCTTCTTCTGCTGGCGACGTTCCCTCCAGTGGTAATATTTTCTGTGTTGGGGGGAAAAAGTTGCCGTTGCCACAGAGATGGAGCAGAAAGAAAGAAAAGAACATCTTTCTTTGGAAAGCAGGGGAGAAACTAATGAATGCTGAAGACAACCCGCCCCAGCCAGGCGACCCAGAGTGCCTATTTTCCTCTTGCTTCTCTTGTTTCTCTTTTCTGCTCGTTCGCTTGCTTTTGTCTTGGAGGCACAAGCAGCAACATGTGCTTCAGGGCATCCTCAAACAGACGCTAAATTAGGACAGATTTTTAGCAAATAGCCCGCTAATTCTCTGGCTTAGGAAACCCCAGTGATAATCACCGACTAATTTGCTCCTCGCCTAAACACGCGCTAAATACTAATCTGGGTCTCAACCTAAAGAAACATTTTTTTTAAAAAGCGATCCCATCATGCCAGCAATTGGTGTAACACTTTTCTAAAAGTGCCTTTGAGTTGTGTCACTGGTGTTGCCTGTGCTCTAAAAATGTCAGTCACACTGAAGAGGTTAACCCCAGCCTATATGAGCGAGCTGATGGAACATTACACAAATAAGACCGACTGTATCTGATCCCAGCTCAGCATGTCGTAAGACCATTCCATTCCAATCTCGCCTCTCTCTGTCACCTCATTAAAAATACAAAGAGGGTAAAGAAGGGCCAGTCCTGAGCAATCTCCATTAAAGCTGCCAGTGAATGTGGTAGCGTTAATGTCATTTAATGCTGTTTCATCTGAAAAGCCACATTAAAGTCAGATTTAGTAATCTGGGTTTGCCCATGCTCGTCTCTGTGATGTCATTATGCTAAACTGACCTTTATAGCCAGATTAGGAGTGGTGGAGAGAGTGGAGAAAGGCTTTGGAAGGGGAATTAACAAGAAATGAAAAATGGTGTATTTAGCATATGGATGATGAAGGATTCAGCAGCATTTTCAACCTAAGTGCCATTGATTGCAAGTAAGAATGAAAGTGACAAAAATGGCCCCATGTGGTTTTCCATCGGCTCATTCTATATCTTTAAATGGATTTCCAGCTTTTTCAGGAATTTCTCTTGTCAAACATGATCCGTTTTTCAGTTTATAAAGCTTCAGCCAGAAAAATGGTAAATACAGTTATTTGAAACTCACTCTGTTGTTTACTTTCCACTGAAAGGTTCGCAGATTCCCAGCAGTCACTCTGAAGACGTCAACGAGTGATTTCTGTATTTCTTTCACATTTCTTAATCAATATGAGCTGGCAGCTGCCGTACTCAGGTAAGGAGATAATGCACACACAGCAGTCTCTCTCATCCAAACTCATTAGCTCTTAGATATAGTTCTGTTTTTCACTCCAAATTGCATCAGGTGTAAATACAATTAGACACGCGATAGGTTCTTGTGAAAAAAACAAACTCCAAAGGATCCAGTCTTACCCCGGGGTTCCACTGAATGTGGTAGTGGTGCAGCTACCACATTCACCCTATTCCACCGGGAGTGATTCAGAGTGAAGCACCTCTCCACGGCTGGACTCAGATCATGTGAGGATAGCGTCATCACATTTAAATAAGGGGAAAAACAATGTGTTTAACTTGTTATGGCCACCTTCAAGACTGAATTTGTCTGCAACTACAGCTCATGCTTTGTTTTTTCTGGTGTTATATTTACAAAACAGATGCGTGGCATCATATAAAATGGTATTTTTTTCCACCTCCAAGATAAACATCCCATCATCCATGGTGTCAAGTATCAAGTGAGATCCTCTGGTGGCTTGTTGCTGGAGACGCAGATAATGACGTATTAATCTTTCAGAGCTAAATGCGATCCAAATGCTGTAAATGTAGTTTTAAAAGACGAGCCAGTGGAACTAGACGAGTTCCACTGGCTCGTTTTGGTCGTGCACTGCACAGCTCTGCCCACCTAAAAGTGTTTCAGAAGCAGTTTTTTTCAGGGGCAGCCCGGTCTCCTACGGCTCTGCTGAAGATCCGGGTCAAACTGCGCTGACTCAAGAGGAGTTTTTAGTGAACACCCCTCCTCTCAGTGATTGGTCATGGGGTGAAGGGAAATTAGAAGGTTTTCTCCAAGGAAGTCCTGTAAAACTGAAGAGCGACACATTAATATTAAGAACCATTATGAACAGATTGGGTCAAACCGAAATACCGTTGTTTTTTTTTTAATTTTTAAACCATGAACCATGTCTGAAGGGTCACAAAAAGAAATAGGACCCTTCAGCTTTCTATACCCTGACACGCTGTAGTAGATCCATGGATTTATCAAGGCTCTCATTTCACACTGAAAGCTGTTAAGTTTTGTCCATCCTCCGCCTCAGGCGGTACAAGGCAGTCTGTCTGGCAAAGCAACGCCCAGGAGGCATTTCCCTCTTCTAGGCCATTGTAGGCCGGTGGAACCACTAAACCAGGCGAAGATAATCCAAGCGAGGAGGAGGCGAGTACAGTGGGCAAAAACGGGCCTTAAAGGTGCAGTTCCACTTGTAAACTCGACCGGATCCACTTTGCTTTTCATCAGCTTATTTCCTGCCTGGGCGATCTGCTCTGCTCCAGGTTGATGTGGAGTCAGTAAAAATAGAACAGCCGTGTAATTTGGAGAAGTGGCGAGCGCCGGTGCATCTGGGACGTTTCCAAAATGCCCCACAGCGCACCGGGTGGAACCGCTCTGACTGAGTAGAGTTGCTGCGATCAGCTGTGAAGGCACAGCACAGCACTTCCACATGCATTGAAACCAAAGTGGTAGCAGTGGCAGAGGGAAGACTAGCCACCTTGGAATTGGAACGATGCGGGATCTGTTCCCATCCTTGGGCAAAAACTGATCTGCATAGCAATGTGTGAATTTGACCCTTTGAGAGTTGATGAGTGCACAACTAATGCTTGTGGATCTTTGCAGCACCTGCACACATGCCACTAGCCTATCAACTGCTTGCATGACTAATATTCTTTTGTCCGGCCTGTCAGTTTAACGCAACGTCCAAGTTTTGGTTGGTTTGCAGTTGTGTCATCCCATTTCAAGAAGATGCATCCAACAGTCTCCTCCCAACTCCTTTGGATATTATTTGATAATCTACCCGTGCGTAAACCTCTTCACAGCATTATCCCTGAGCTGTCTGCTGTGTTCCTTACTCTTCATGACGTTGGTGGTTGGTAATGTTCAACCTGTAAGGTCTTCACATTACAGCAGAACAGGGTTCTTCTCAACCACTACTAAAAAAATGTCCATGGACAAACCTTCAATATGCAAGCACACTCTCACAGACACCCACAGGTGCTAAAAGATATACTTCTATACAAATAAACCATAAAGTTAGCTTTGGCTGTCACTAAATACATCTTGTATTAAATAATACTGTGTATTTTTCAGTGACGTTACAATAGGCATTAGAATAAGTACCACAGTTACAAACAACTGTTTGTTTTATCGCTCTTCCAATATCACTTTCTGTAGATGTGGAAGCAGACTCTACGGAGGATAATATGCAATAAAGCTTTTTCAATGAGTGTCAAGCAAATAAAGCATTATAGCGAAAGCAGTAATTCACCACTTGTGAAAGTAAATCCGTCAGGCTCTCTTTGGCATCAAGAAAGCAATTCTGAGTTCTACACTACCAGACAGGACACGTAAAAAAAACTAAATAATTTTACTCACTACTTGAACATATTTTTTTCTCATATAAAAGTAAAAAGTAGCCAACCAAGAAATTACTCAAGTAAGAGTATACACGTATTCAGTAGGAAGGCTACTCAAGCACGGAGCAACCAATCACAACATGCCATTTGACAATAAAAAAAAATAATCAAACTGACAAAAATATAAGTCACATACAAATTCTGGCATTTAAAACACCAAATTGAGAAGAATATGAACAAAAAATATATAATTGCAAAAGACGTTCAGGCAGAGCAAACTCCTTTGAAATAATTTGTTCAACATAAAACTTATGAAATCAATACTTACAGCAGTTAATGTATATACAATGTTATAATAGTGCAAAGAACATCAAATGACAATATCTACTGTTTACTGTGTCTTCACCTGACCCCCCAGCAGATAGAAAATAATAATATTACAAGGACAAAGCTTGTGTACAAACAGAAAGTCTCACTTGAACATAAACTGTAGGTGTGTGTCTCCCAGGTGCATTTTTGATTAAAACAAGTCTGATCTTTATTCAGTTCAGTTACTCACAGAAGGTAAAGTAGCCAGACATCTTACTCAAGTAAGAGTAGACAATACTTTTTAATATCATTACTCAAGTAAATTAAAAAGTACAGTGCAGTAAAACTACTCCTAAAGGTACATTTTGTTCCAAAAGTGAGCAAATGAGTAAATGTAACGTAGTTAGAACCCACCTCTGATACACAATAATTAAAAATGTTACATGTTACTTCTTTTAATCCCCAGTGCATCCTCACAACTGTTGCATCATCACAGCAGAAAGTCCACCAATTCATTTTGTCTCTGGATGTTGTCGCATTTTTAAACAAATTTTCTAACCCCCAGAGTTTTCCAACCCTAGAGTTGAGAGCAGATGTTATTTATAGATATATAATTTAAAACAGTGGGCTGCACAGTGGTGCAACTGGTAACTCTGGTGCTTTGCTGCAAGTAGGTTCCAATCCAGTCTTCCTGCATGGAGTTTGCATGTTCTGCATGCATGAGATTTTCTGGGCAATCCAGCCTCCTCCGACCTTCCAAAATAATTACTGTTAGGTCAGATTGTCTGTCTAATTTGCCCTCACCGTGTCCATATCAGGTTGTCTGTCCTGCATGTCTCTGTGTTGCACTGTGATGGACTGGCAACCTGGCCAGGGTGTACCCCACCTTCGGCCTAATGACTGCTGCAAGATAGACGCGGGAACCGCCTTAACCCTGCAAGGACAAGTGTGTATAGATAATAGATGGACGCAACAAACTCACAATTTAAGATATTGCCAAAAACTGCATAGTATAACTGACAGCGTCTGTGTGTTATATTCATATTCACTCATACAACAGTAGAAGGAAACACAACATAATCAGGTAGAAGCATCAGAGCATCTCTAATGTGCACATTTCAGTAATAAAATGGATGAACTAATTAGACCTCGTGCCTTATGTCAGACCTTACACTGACGGTCTGTGGGAAAACACCACAGGTAAGTCACTGGGTTTTTAAACCTGTCAGCTTACACAGTCATGGCACACTCCTCAAACCACTGATCTAGTTCTGTACATACAGGCTCTAAATGCATATCTTGTCAAGTCGAGTTTCTTCTCTCCTGACATGATAAGCACTTACTGCACAGTGGGCAAATTCATCTAACACTTCCTTATCATGTCATTATCACAATGTCATGTCATTATCATAATTATTATCATGTTATGTTCTTCCAGGAGGAAAGTAATTGATGGGTCAGCTAAACTCCTCTCTGATGAGAAAGGTATCCCCTGGTTAGTGATCCCAGCAAAATTGCCCAGTGAGCATGTTTGAGGCAGATGTGTGTGCGCGACTGAGGTGTGAGCGCTGCACCTATGCTGCTGGCATAAGGGTGTTGCAGCTGCTTATTGGTGGTTTATAGCTCAGTACAACTGCGAAACTGTATCAAGAACCTGAAACAAGACAGCAAAGCAGAGCGATACCCTGCCGACAGGAGAAAAGAGATCCAACCAAGTCTGTCTTCTTTTTCCTCACCCTGTGGGACTGTGCTAAAATGAGTGCAGGGTTCTTTCAGCGCTGCTAAATGGACCGCCGCCTTCCTCCTGCAGAGCCACTACGCCTCACTCTAACGGTCAATCTCCTCTTCAATTGGGCCTGTCTTGCCTGAAGCTGGACCAAGAATCAGGCAGATTCTTTTTTTTTTTTTTTTTTTTTTTCAGCCGAGTGTGCGTCTGCATCCGCCAATGTGTGTCTGTTACATATTTCTGTGTTTATGTATTTGGCACATGTGTGGGCGTCGAGAACAGACACATTAAAGAATAAAGTCGGCAAGTAAATGCTCCATCAGTTTCTTTAAGATTTTGCTGAAGTGTCGGGTGCCAGAGCTCATTTTGTCTCGCTATGCCAAGACGTTCCCTGTCAGTCTGTCTGTCTAGTCAAACAGTGCAAGTACTCAGAAAATACCTTTCTTTCCTTTTACGTATTGCCATCGACATTCCCTCTGAAGTCAACAGTAGTGTCTCAGCATAGATCAGAGTGACAGAGACACAGGCAGCGGTGGGAGTGACAGTTACAGGGACAGAAACCCCCCCATGCTCAGTGCTCGTGCACTATTCCATCATTAGCCAATGAGGCACTCATAAAAGTGAGTTATGTGCCACAAGAGGGGAGGCTGCATATGGCACAAGTGATCCAGAAAGGCAACGTGTCACAAAGGACCCCTAGAGCCCAACAAGTCAGCTTTTACAGGGGCCTCCCTCCACGTCATTAATTGATTTTAATAACTGACTGTGAGCGGGCAGAATGCTCTCATTCACTGGGCTGATGGGGCTTTTCCCGGCTCCCTCGGCGAACACTGCAGCACTTAGAGCTGTTTGTTTGGATTGCCTCTAGTATGAGTGGATTTCAGACCGGCTCGGTTACTCAGTCACACACAAACTTAACGTCCCAACCGTTCGCTCGCTCGCTCACTCACTCAAACATTTGCTCATTTACCCGCTCAATAATTTCTTCACTCAATCACTGGCCTGGTCATTTATGCGCACACTTATTCATTCTTGCGCCGCACGCCCCCACAAATGGCCAGGATTCTTCGGCACAAATGGCCACGTATGGCATGTACAGTGTATAATAACTTGGTAAATTGCATGCACGTATAGTACTGAACACAATTTACTGAAAAATTAAAATATGAAACACCAAGAATGTTCATTCAGTAATAAAACTCCATGCACTGTTGTAACATCTCTCTTCTGGTTACGCTTTGGCTTAATGTAAAGAAAAGTTGTTGTTTTGGCTATGATTGTTTAGCTAAGGGAAGGGCTAAGGGGGTGGATGTTGGATGGTGTGGAGGGGATAAAGGGGCGAGCTAGACCTGTCATAACTGCATAATATACTCATTACTCCCACGCTGCAGAATTTCCAGCGATGTAAATGAGATTTTGGAAGAAATATGGAAAGTAATTATGATATATATTTATGCGTAGATTCTTTACTCTCAAAAAGGACCTGGGATATCTTCAGGTGGCACATTAATGTAAATAAAGAACATGAATATATATACCGCATATGTATCTTTGGGCCACAGAACTGAAACAAGAAAAGCAAAAAAAAGGCGATGTTATGAATGCTATTTTATTGCAATGCCTTCAAGTTTTGTCAGAGTTTCTGTCGCTAACTTATGTACAATTCTCGTGGTAAAATTTCAAAAAGTATACCAACTCTTTAAATCATTGTGAGATTTTTGATGTTAGAGTTGTTGCAATATAAAAAGAAGCTCTTCTGGAATCGTCAGCTGCAGCAGCTCCTGACTCGGTTTGCCTGTGACAAGTCCTCACTCATTCAAAAATGATTAAACCTCACTGAGTAGTATGTTATCTTTCTTGAACCTTCAAGTGTATAAATCTTCTGGAATACTGGTTATTTTATTTCTACTCATGTTATTTCTCTCAAAAGGTGATAAATATCTACTTAGAGGATTTTTTTTTATGTTAACATTTAACTTCATAAAGTGGGGAGGAGCTTTTAATAACCTGAGTACAGAATACATCTACACAATGTCAGCCCCTCTGCACACTGGAATAAGACCGGACCACAAGATTAAAAATCAGACAAAACTAGCATGGTCTCTGCTGAGGAATGTAAAGACGACCGTCACATTCAGAACCTTGGTGTGATCAGCTCTGACTGAGCAGTAATTAATCACCAAGATTTTAAATGATGTGTGTAAGATTCTTATTGTCTACACTTGCAGAAATATACACACAGATTAGTGGTGCATCGCGCCGTCACAGAATCTTTCCTCACCTGCATCCTCTTATGCTGCTAAGAGGCCGACATAAATACTGATAGGACTTTTACCTCCACAGCTAAACTGTAGCTGATGGTAGAGGTGCAGAAACATCTTATATATAAAGAATTTGGGCTTTTCTCATGCAGATGAAAAACTTATGGAAGCAGCAATGGCCTTGGATAGATAGAAAAATGCAGTGAAAAGTAGAGCCATGACATTGACCTGGGAATATGTTTTCCAGCCATGGAGGTTTTGGAGACCATGGGGGAGGCGGTCTGAATTGAAAGTTTAAGGGGCTTTGCAGGCCTTTCTTTATTATGAATGGATGTTTTTACTTTATCCAGATGCTGTGTAGTTGAATCTGAAAGATGCCTTTCCTCACAAACAGACACTTATATGCTACATTAAAGATTCCTTAGTGCTTGTCTATCTTTTTGACCTGCTGGTGATGGGTCTTGCCTTCACAGTGACCTTTTTTTTTTAATATTGACCCTGTGCCGAACACTTTTCTGTGTTTTGAAGTCTAAGGTCTGACACTCCTGAACAATAAAAAGGAGGTCATGCTGACTCACCATAGAAGTGAAGCTGTCTGAAGAATTATTCGCCCCTAGAATACCAATGCTGCAAACTCCTTCAACCAAGTAACGCATGCAATCCAGACCCAGTTCAAGCTGTGAGTAATGCCCAAGACGGGATAAAGAGAATGCTGGCCATATATTCACTCTATTCATGTGGGCAATAAAATTATTTCTTGCGTTGCTTTCTCCAGTGTGTTCGGTATGTGAGCTATTACAATAAGCGTGCAGCAGAAGCGTACAACACGACAGCAGCAACCTGGAGCTCTGAGGTTGTTTTTCATAGTGCTGTACCTTAGTAAAAGGGGCCTCTACTGGAGGTTTTCTTTGGAAAGCACCTGGGTGTGAAAATAAGGCCTCCCAGTCTGGCCTGAGAGGCTGTGTAAACAGAGGTTCCAGGCGGCCTGGCCTGCTCTGAATTGGACCTGCAAACAGAAACCATGAGTCAGCCTCAGGAACCCTTCCATGTTCCTCCTTCAGGGATAATCAGCCAAATGCAGCCTGGAAAATGTACACGCTATAGGAGTGATGAAGGTGCTTGTTAACATGTACACTTCTTTTTTTTTTTTTTTTTGAAGAGGGGTAAGAAATATGGGAATTTGTGCTGATTTCTGGGCTTGACTCAGGTTTTTACGCTGATTTTCTAAACCAGCTACTTTTAACCTCAAAACTGTCTTGTGAGGCTTTACGCATTATAGCCTATGTGTGAATTGAGTTTGAGCTAAAAGATCGCAGAGAAAGCCCAAATGCTGGAGACATCCTCATGCCGACATCTGTTTGAGTGCAGGCATTTAGGCATCTGAGCTCTGCAGAGAGGGAGACTTTCTCCTCATCTCCGGTCTGCATGAGTGGAGGAGCAGGGGCCTCACACTCCACTAAGGAATATTTATCTTTCCAGCTGGTTAGATGGATTAAATGACCATCCCGCTGAGAAGGGAAAGGGCTAGAAGGATGAAAAAAAAGAAAGGTTTGGGCAGGAAAGGTGAGCAGATGGAGAAAATTTTGAGGATTTAATGTGCCTCAATGAAGAAAAAAACAGAAAATGTTGTTTTCTTCGTCTAGAAAAAAAAAATTACAATAAAACAACAAGAATGACTTAGCAAGTCACATTTACCACCAGCTGGGAAAAATATGATTGTGACTTTATCTTCGCTTACTGGTGGGGGGTGAAGGCATGCAAAAGTACATTCATGCACACATGCACATGCAATTACAAGTCCACATGCACGATCAATGACATACAAAAACACAGAGCTAATTAACTTCCTGACACGTTCACGGAAATTCATTTCAAAGACGGAACGCATATGTTCATGCAAATGTGATGAGAAACTGTTAAATGCTGAAATAACTGAAGCAGAGCGAAAATATTTTCCCCTCACTTCCCCCGTTTTGTTTTTTTTGGCTTTTAGCTTGACTTATTTTCCATTTTTTATTTTTCATATTTTACACTGTTAAGTTACCTTTCGTTACTAAACAAACCTATGCATTTTTTTATTCAGCCCCCCTTACGCAGTTAACACTGAATAAAATCTACTTCAAACGTTTGCTGTGAAAAGTCACCAAATTGGTTGAAAGAGTCATTTAAACTCAGTTTAAAAACAGCTGTTTCATGAAGGCCTCAGAGGTTAAGAAACATGAGTGAACAAACAGCATCACAAAGACCAAGGAACAGAGCAGACAGGTCAGGGATAAATTAGTAAAGCAGCGTTATGCAGGGTTTAAAGCAAACAATGTGCCACGCATAAACATGTTGCAGGGCTCTGTTCACATCATCTTTCATACATGGGAAAACGATGACCTGTCTGTCTAAACTGACAGGCTGGGAGAGGAGAGCCTTGATCATAATGGATCTCAACTGACTTTGGATTCACAGTTCAAGTGTGAGAATCTGTCAATAGGACACCCATAGGTTGGGTATTTCACAAATCTGGCCAATATGGGAGAGTGGGAAGAAAAAAGCCACTGTTGAAGCAAAGCTTGTGACATCCTGTTTGCAGTGTACCACAAGCCATATAGGGGCAAAGTAAATATCTGTCTCTTTGCTTTAGCAACAAATTATCTATTGCCCCTTTTCTCATAAAAAAAAGCCCAAAAGTCTATTTACAAAGGTCTTTAATTTTGCCTTTTGCTCATTTTTAGCATCATTTAAATGCTGCAGGAATGATAAATTATCGGTTAAAAGCATAAAATGGCAAATAAAGAAGAGAAATAACTTCAAAGGTCTGTCCTGCGAAATGTGATGCCAGGCTATTCAGAGAGGAATGTTGAATGAGCGGCAGCTACGTGTGTGTGTGTGTGTGTGTGTGTGCGTGTGTGTGTGTGTGTGTGTGTGTGTGTGTGTGTGTGTGTGTGTGTGTGGTCATGCAAAGAGTACTCTGAGTATGGAGCTGAAGTCATGGAAATTCCCCTCCTATAAAGTGAAGCATGACAATAGATTTGGAGCATCAAGGCCCACAGGATTATGAGAGATCACATAAATCCTACCACACCACAATTTTAGCAAGCCACACCAAGATCAGTGTAAGGGGTTAATAATCCTATTCCCCACCTTTTCTTGGTCGTCTTGCACCAACCGCAAATCCCTTACACCGACACCCAGTCCTGCTGTAGGTGACGACGTTTGGACCCACGTCCAGAAGTTTGCTGTAATATCTGAGTGGATTTACCCTATGCACATGCTCGTCACATACAGTGACAGATTCTATGTCCATGTTTGTCAGGTCAGTCTGAATCCAACATTATTGATGTGCAATAACCACTGGCAAGGTGTTAAAAAAAAAAACAAAAGAACACCCTCTCCCTCCACCGCCACTTTAACTCACCCCCCTCCCAACACTGCATCATCTGGAGCTCAGAGGTATAAGAGCAGGGGATCTTGTTGGAGGAGCCTGAAATCGATTGTTGTGCTACAGTAGCTTCAGCGTCTCCCAGACAAAGCAGTTACCCAGGTTTGCGAGTGTGTACATGAGTGCCCATGTGTGTTTGTGTGTTTGACCCTCTGTCTCTCAGTATGTGTCCACTTTAACATCTGTACCAACAGTTATCAACAGCTTACACACACACACACACACACACACACACACACACACACACACACACACACACACACACACACACACACACACACACACACACACACACACACACACAGCATTCTTTTCTATCTGTTAGGAGAGAGAGAGGCTCGTGGCATTAGGAGAGGCGCAGCTCCTTTCCTCTATTAGCTGGCTGTCGGAGGGAAGGCAGGGATAATATGTAAGCCAAAAGGATTATGGGGTACCAAAGCATCAGGCTGCAGAAATCCCCCCAAGCCTCGGGGTCCAACGAAGGCCTTCAATGATCTTTGGCGGCATGGCAGCTTAAAGAGCCAATAACACAACAAACATGCTGCATATTGTCCATGCAGTGTTCTCTCATAGACTCTTTGAGACATTAATGAGACATTACTCATGCCAAGTTTACCTCCCCCTGCTCTAATAAATATCCACAGATATTACCCTAATCTAAACTCTAAAATCAGGTGTTATGATCATTATTTTATGTCTTCCTATTATAATTAGTTTTTTTTTTATTTTAACATGCCATAAGCAGGTCTAAGTCTTGGACAACTCTGACATGACTTTTTCTGTCGAGCTAAAAGAACATGTTGCGACCCAAACGCACAGAAACATAGAATGTGTACGTAAAATTTTCACCCAAATTAAAAAAAAAATTATTTGTATGTTAAGCACTAAAGCCAGGCTTAACATAGTGTGAGCAGCGCATTCCTGGCTTTAGCTGTTTCACCAAATCTAATCCTGGCTCAGGAAATGTGACTTTGTAAAGCCAGGTGTAAGTGATCCAGCTAAACATCCCCGGCTGTCTACAAAAGACCATGAGGTCAATCACAGATTCACCGATGCTACAATGGATGAGTTGCGTGCGGCAATCCTCAAATCAAACAAGCAACATCTCTTGATGGAGCCTCATGATGAATTGAAGGACATCAGACTCAAGAAAGGAAACACTGCTGCTATTATAAAGGAAAACACATTTGTTGATGTGGAGCTACTTCTAAAAAACAAACAGAAATACAGTTAAACCATTTTTTCATATCTGATTCTGACCCTAGAGGGCGCTGTTTTGCTGACCCCTCCATAACTCCTGAAGCAGTACAAACTTTTTCAGCCGACAACCTTTGCAAAACAATGTTCACCTCATATCAGTGTTAATAATTAATACAAATATTGTTTGTATTTAAAAAGCTAAGCATTGACTCTAAAACAAATTGAAAGTAGTCAATGTAGGATAACTAATATGCCATGAAATTACCTATCCAAGATAAAAAAAATATATCAAATAACATAATATTCCTTCCATTAATAGTTGTTAGGTCACTGAGCCTGATGGTTTATATGGTATTTCTTTTTCTTTTGGGGCACTGAGATTGTGTATTTTGTGAACCTGAGAGCAAATATGTTTATTTTCTTGGAGGAGTCAGCAAAACAGCGCCCCCTAGAGTCACAGCATTCTGTGGAAAATGGTGTAGCACCAGACATTATTGATATCACTTTTACTTCTTTATCAGCCATTTATCTAATTACCTCGACACATGCAATAATCTATTAAAGAGCTTTCTGTCAAACTTAGAACATCAGTCTTCAAAAACACAACTGTACAGTGATTCCCACATGGATAATAATAAAGTTAATAATGGTATAGGCTACCATCATAATTTTACAGTAATAATAGTATGTCATATTTTAATGCAAGCTGATAAAAAAATTACCAAAACACTGACATAAAAACCCAGGAAACAGCATCACTGACACAAAACACATTGGTTTCTGATTAGTGTGACCGCTGACTGAAGAGACAAAACACTAGGCTTAACTTAGCCTGGTCTGGAACAGGCTAGCGGCACAGAATAAATCACCATGATAACTTATTTGTTACTGCTTTTGTGAAACCGAGTCCAGGCTTAATTCGGTCAAGATATCTGGAAAATCTCGGCTTAATCCTCTATCTTGGTTTTGTGAAACTGGCCTCAGAATGTACAGAGATGGAAAGGTAAATGAGGTAAGTTTCCAAAGAAGGTGAGTTTTTGGGTAAGTGAGATCAGTTTGTTGGACGAGGGACTTTGGATCCAGAGGCAGAGGTACTATAGGTACATGGCTGGTGTGAAGCTTTTCTGGATTTCCAGGTTGAATCGGTTGCACTTTGAAGGAGCACAGACTCAGTGATAATTTTGTTGTTGAGTATACATATAAAACATGTCTGACATGGCTTCTCCATGAGCTAGAGTCAGTTCTGAACGGTTTCTGCAAAATAACCAGTTTATCTTTCCACCACCTGAGATTCAAGTCAGAGCCACCTCATTATGTCATTACAAATGTCTCATCCAGTTAATGATTGAGCCACCCCGTGTTTTATTCTTTGATTCTGTCATGTAGAGCAGGACCCTAAAGCAGGGAGGAGGTAGGTAGGTGAAATTAAACAGTTTTACCAAAAAAAACTTAAAAAAAACTAGAACCAGGGGGATAGTAACCATGAGAGCAAAACCTGAAAGCAGGCTGATGGGAATGACAATACGACCTGACACTGAATGAGAAAACTAAGTAGCATGTACACCAGCCAGCTTGATCACTGGAATGCTGGTCAGGTGAGTTAAAGAGCAGATGGAAGATAGCTTGGAAATGCAGGGAGCTGAGACTCTGCAGGAAGCTACCTGGACCACATTTCAGGAAGACTGGCTGATCTACCCTGGGTAGTAAGCAGACACTGAGTAGTTCTACCTCACTCTGACACTCTTTCGGTTTCACAACAGGTGATATCAATCAGGTGACTAAACTCAGCATTCAATCAACCTTGAGTTAAAATTACAGTTTTTAAATCCTGTTCAGAAAAACGTTTTGTTATGTTGGGAAAATGGTCTTTCAATCCTGACAGTAATCAATACATTATTTATTCAGAAAAAGGAGGTTAAAAAATGTATCTCTGTAGGAGCTGCAGGCCTGTAAAAACTCTGACCAAACATTGCTCTTCACACCGAAGGGCAGGGATTGGTCAGAGAACTGGTCCTGCTCTCACCCCCCTCTGTCCCTCAGGGTCTGGGGGAATTGCCTTATCTTTTGGTTGTCCCACATGTCAATCATTCTGTCGCCATCATGTAACGTCAGCGTCCGCACAGTTACTTGTTAGTTTCCGCTTGTTGGCTCGACATGCACACTTCTAGAGTTTATGTGTCTGGTTAGCTTAGCGGTTAGCTTTAGTCTTAGCCACAATAAGCGAACCGCGTTCACGTTTATGACAAGAGGGAGGCCTCAGTAGAAAGAAATAAGACCAGAGTGCATTTGGGAGATATTTTCCTCGCAATCCCCCTGAGGAGCAGAAGAGAAGGTAAGACAGTCTTGCGCATGCTCATTTATTCAAAAAGAGACTTGGGGAAACTTCCAAAAAAAAATCACTCTACATTTAAACACGAGCATTAAAGAAGCCCCCATCAATGGAAGGCAGGTAACACGATTCAGAATGGCAATGGCAGGAAATAAAGCTGGAAGTGTATGGTTATAGCAATTGGAATTAAAAATCTTTAATGGCAGCATATGGAGAATAAATATCCAGGTATAATTGATAAAAAGAAACAATTCGGTTGCTGCTGAAAAAAGCGAGAGTTAGTGGCAGAAAATTGCTGAACAATGCGTGAGTGTTATTTGACGGAGGATTAAAGCTCTATTCTCACAATACACTCATTAAACATCCAAATAAAAGGTGGTGTGCACATTGATTCCGTGTGTAAGTACAAACCAACAACGAAGAAAAGGACACGGAAGCAAATCACGATGAAAAATAAAAATATAGTTTACCCAGGTGAGAACCAGCTAGACCAACCTTGACCAACTAAAGGATTAATTGGCTGTATTTAACATAAATTAATGATGGGATGGTGTGTGTCCATCCCTTTGCCAGCGTTTGGCTCTATGACTTCCATCCATCTAAAAAAGTAGTTGACACTGATGTTCTTGTAAGTGCACAATTTGTGCCAACCTCCCTTTTATATTATGCATTTTAATTGGAAGTGAAGAGGCCATTATTTAAATGAAGAAATGTGATGTGGTCGGAACAAAACCGAACAAAAAAAACAAAAGCCAATTCCTGGAATACCTAAAAATTTGATACAGAATAAAGTATTGCTTTAAATGATACATGCAATCCAGTGTAGGTCTTTTATTAATGTTGTGTAAGTCTGTGAGATCACAACTAAACTCTACAGCAACTGAGTGCAACATTCCTGACAGTGAGACATATAGTTGCCTCTAAAAGATTTTCTGTCACCTATGTTCTATAAAAGCTGCCATTGGCCTAAAAACCAAGTGCAGCACAATTTGTTCAGAGCAGAGACCGTCCCCTTGTACGAGTAAGGCGCAGCAGAGAATTAAGATAAATTATTGACTGTGGTGAAAACCAATAACGCTCTACAACATATTAATCTGGAAAAAAAAGATTTAATCGTGGTCTGATCAGCCTCTCCGGATAGAGCTTTCTGTGGAGTATATGCGCTCCAGCATACAGACCCCTCCACAAAAGGACACACCTTTTCCGACACGTCCTTGTGTAGATCTCAGCTAAAAGAAGGAAAAACCCAGGATTAGCCCAAACAACTCGGCTACTGAGCAGGGTTATTTGACGGAGTAATTTCTTCTCATAATTTTACTCAGGGTAATGGCTTTTGAGCTTTCTGAAATGGAAAAGCCATGGTACGCAGGAATTTATCCCAGAAATTACTCTGGATATTCAATAAACTGGCTTTGTGAAACGGGGCCCAGGTAGATCTGGGAACACAGACGGTAACAGGAGTAAACATTAGCAGAGATACATGGAGTGCACTGAAGCTCAAATATTACAGATTCTGCACCAAGAGCTAACAAAGATACAGGAAATCAGGAACTAAGCTCTATCAGACGGTACTAAAGACTACATTTCAGAGAAGAATACAAATATGTATATATGAAATACTAAAGCACAGGATATAAACAGAAGGGATGTTAAAACTAAGGAATTATGTGAGTATGAAAAAGCAAACACTGACGTATCTTAAAATAAATCAAATCACAAGACCACAAGTCCCAAAGATAACAATGTCTGTGCAAGTGGTGCATGAACAGTTTAACACAAATTATATTTTTTGTTCCAGTATCTGTGCAAACAGATACCCTGAAACAATAAGCAGGGCTTGTTGGTACTTTGCAATCTTAATCAGCTGCTCTCTCATCTGCAGCAGCATTGCTGGAAAACAGGACTTAAATCCAAGTTTCAGAGTAAGATTTATTACCACCTGGTATTATTAATAGATCAACAGTATTAAAGAACAAAGAGAGAAATAATGTTTACATATTCAGTGGGATATAATCACCTGTGAGCTCAGCTCTAAGAGGTCTGTGTTATTTTTAAGATGATCCAACATTTTATTGTCATTCAAGACAATTTTACTGTTGTTGTTTAAATTTTAAACCTGAACTTCAGAATTTTAAACATGGTGCAGATACGTTTTGATTCTGTCCTAATGAGCCCACCTTTAGCTCCTTACCAAAGTGTTTCTTTTCCTCAGATATCAAGTCAGCACCAGGTTTTTGGTGCCAGAGCTTCGGGTGGTGGAAGAACAAAGACACGATGACACCAAGGCTGAAAAGAAACAGTTTCATTTGGACAAAAACAATATTGACATCATCAATATTCTATTTGCACAAGGTTAGGCATGCTGTAGCTCAGGTAGGAAAGCACAGGACTGGTAAGGGTCTGAAACTGACCTCTGTCGCCTTATCTGCCTTTCTTTCTTTACGCGGGTCAATCTCGGCGAAAACAGGTCTGAATATAGACTTCTAAGAAACAAATTAGAAGAAAAACATTAATTTTTGAGCCAAACGCTAACATTATTTAGCCTAGACATCTATGAGCCCTTTAGATATTGTTTAGATATATTTTTAATTAAAATCATGCTCACAGGGCATGTATGGCGGATCGTCCTGCATTTGCATTCCAGTAGGTGTGAGCAGCTGCATCATGAGCCTGATGGCTGCCTAACAGCAGCATGACTCCCCACATAAAGAGTTGAGCTGGAAGTAAATCTCTGTGATTAATCAGGTCTGAAGCTAAAACATAATAATAACCCCCTTTATATTAATGTGCAGCTCATGGCTTGAACAGCTCCGTGGAAAGGCCATTAGTCACCAGCTCCCTGCAAAGCTACAATTAAGCAGTCACATATTACTCTCTCTTTCTTTCTTTCTTTCTCTCTCCCCCTCTACTTCCAACTTTAATCACACCGCTGTCTCCTTCGTTATGCATTCTGTTCCTGGGTGATCGTGTCTTTAGGCCCCGGACTAAGACAGGGAAATCATTTTATTTTCCTATTTGTTAAGCTGCGCATTAACAGTGTGTTTTTACAGAGATAGGGTGGGAGGAAAGAATATTAGCTTTTCAAAGTGAGCGAGTTAACGCTCCGCCTCCAAGTTGAATAAGTGCACGAGAATCGGCAAGCCTTTTTTGGTGCTAGTGGAGAAATGCATCAGCGCTGATATCGATATTATTTTAGAACGTTTTAGATGTAGCTACATTTTGCCCACCCCCACCACCACTACCACCACCACCACCACCACTGTTCTTTTAACTGAGAAAGTGGGTGTATGAAAAAGAAGAGACTGACAGATTTCATAATTGTTATTGAAATCTTATTTGAATTCAGGAGCTTTTTTTGTTTCTTGTGAGGGACAGTTTCAAAAAAAAGCTGTCATGCACACCAAGTTGGCACCCTCCCCCCACTAGCCTCCTCCTCCTCCTCCTCCTCCTCTCCTCTTCCTTGTTCTCCCTTTTTTTTTAATATCCTCAAATTTTGCCCATGCCGGGGCAAATTTGTCGTGGCGCGTGGGCCCGTTTGATTTCATTAAACAGAATACTTAAGCATAAAAATTGTTTAATCGTCTCATGTCATTAGGAGACGGATTTCATTTTGCATACATTTGCATACTTCCCCCTCAAATTAAACCAGGCAAATATGCAAATGCAGAGGCCCAGGTTATGGCGGAGGTGTTTATTGTCATCACTTCAGGCGTTTCCACACTGCAGCTCCTCCACAGAAAAAAGGGCGACGGCAACATCTGGAGGCCCGAGGGCAGGGAGGGGGGGAAAGGGTGGAGGCAAAAAAAAAAAGAAAAAAAAAAAAAAAAAAAGGTGTAGGTGTTGGGATGAGAGTGTCACACGCTGCTGCTCGGTTGTAGCTCCGAGATTCTCTGCTTTAACGGAATCTGGAGCAAAGAAAATCTAACTATCCATCATCACACCCTACTTACCGCTTTAATTACCGACCTCATCCCTGGTGCTTTGGATGTCCCCGTGCTAAAATGTATAGTGAGACAATAAAGACATAAAACATGGCAATGTTCTTTCAACTGTAGCCTCTGCATGTGTTTTTATCAGCTGTTCTGCTGCTATTGTCCACATGGCTAAGCACTGTTGCTAATGAGGCAGTAATTAGCAATAGCGGAACGCTTCTTCACCCGTCCTCGCTCATTTTCTTTTTTTATGCTCTGTAATTTTCTCGAGCTGCAATCACAGCAAAATTTGCTCCGGCACAATAAAAGCCTGAAACCTCGAAGATGCACAGGGCAACACATTAAGCCGAGTCATTTCTGTGAACTGAACATGTACACTATGACTTAAAATCCCCTCCAGATGATACAGTTACATGCCCTGCAGGACTTTTTTTTTTAATACAATTTGTTGTATTACACCCACAAATGCCAGTGTATTTTCTTAGGATTTTGAATGATAGAGCATCACAAAGTACCATATAAGCATAAATGGGGCACAAAAGGATACTTTGCTTGCAAAGCTTTAACCATAAAAGTGTGGCATGCTTTTATATTCAACCCCCTTTTACTCAGATACTCTTTCATAAGAATTCAGTGCAGTCAATTGTCTTCAGAAGTCCCCTAATCAATAGGGTTCACCCTTTTGTAATTTAATCTCCTGCTTGTAATGTAATAATCTGTTCTGTGAAAGCACCAGAGGATTGTTGAACAAACTGTATCATGAACACAAAGGATCACAGGTTAGGGATGACGCTATGGCGAGGTTTAAAGCAAGATTAGGTTACAAAACAATACTCCAGACTTTGAATGTCTCACAGAGCGGTGTTCAATTCACCATCTGAAAATGGTAAGAGCACTGTGAACCTGTAATCCTACCAAACAACTGCTGTCCACATAAACTGACAGCTCAGGGAGAGCATTAATTGGTAACACTCACTTACCAATTAAGAAGCTGCAGGGATTCACAGACCAGGTTCAAGACAAGACAACAGATGTTGAACTTTTCATTTGCTTACAAAAAAAAAAAAAAGAAGAACAACAAAAAAACTAACATTTTGAGTCAGAACACTACCACTGCACATCACACTAAACAGACCATCTACCCCTGTGGTAAAACACAGTAAGAGCAGCATATCAGTATGCTTTTCTTTAATAGAGACAGGAGAGCTGGTCAGAGTTGAGACATTTGGAGCTAAATACAAGGCAAAGCTGGAAGAAAAGCTGTTAGATGCTGAACTTATAGCCAGAGCTACAATGGAGTGGTTTAGATCAAAGCAGAGTTGTTTGCTAGAATGGCTTAGTCAAAGTTCAGACCTGAACCCAATTGCGAATCAGTTGTAAGACTTGAAAACCTATGTTTTCAGACCCTCTCCATCAGTATGACTGATTTTGCTCTTTGGCAAAATGAATTTCCAGATGTGCAAAGCTGTTGGAACCAAACCACCAAAGACGTGTAGCTATGACTGTAGCAAAGGGTATAAAGACTTTTGTGAGGCACAGTGAGTTTTCTCTGGTTCTTAGTTTGATTTGTTTTGACCGTACAGTAATTTCAACTGTTGCTACAGAAATACAGTTTCTAAATCAACATACTGCATGTAAGACCTACGTTTATATTTATTAAGTAATATCCTATGACGTGAGAGAGTGACAATTAAAAAAGTCATGGGACATCTTTCAAAGTGAAATAGACTAAAGACACATTTTTAGTATTTCATACCTTGGTGTTTCGTAATCACGCATGAGTGACAGATACACGTTTTCTTAGGTGGACTTGCTGCCGTGTGTGTCGGTTGCATTCAACAACAAAATTATCACTACACTACAAATCACAGTCTCTGACCTGCTGTCATATAGCTGCAAAAGGTAAACCTGCTGCAGACAGACAGACAGACAGACAGACAGACAGACAGACAGACAGACAGACAGACAGACAGACAGACACAGACAGACAGACAGACAGAGCTAAACCAGAGGTCTTGGAGAAAAACAGGGGCCGTGTGGTGACTTTGCAGAAAGGCCTGGTGACAGTGGCAGGGACTGGGGTAATAAATCACAGCCAGTGGCAGTCAGATAAACGGTGTTGTAAAGCTGATTGGGAGGAGAAACAATTGTGACGAGAGCACAGCGGTGAGGTGGCATTGACGACCTGTGCGAATAAGGGTCACCACTACACAGAGGCAGACCCGAGGAGCTCCCAACGTCTTAATTTACCCTGAAAAGTCATCACGACCACTCGGCTTGCTTCTTCACGCCCGCCCTCTCTTCTTCTCCTCTTGCTCGCACAGGAATGGCCTTTTGGCAGGACTTCAATGGCCCTTCAGCAGACCCTCTGAAATGAGATCCCCTGTCTGGAAGTTACAGACCGCGGCGCTGATGTCTCACTAATCAGTGGCCCCTCTCCTGGTCATTTAGAGTAAATTCTAAAGAAATTCAAACGACACGAAAACTCTGCTGTGTTGCATTCTTTAATCATTGTATGTGTTGCATTAAATAGTTTGAATTATATTGTTGAAATTTTAATTAACTAAAATTAATTGTTATTGAGCTGGGATTTGCTTTACCTTCATCTGCTTGTTCTCTACCTTCCTAATACAAATAAAACCATAATCATATTTGATTTTTATTGATTTTGTTACTATTGCCATGGTCATTTACGGGGTTCATTCTTTTTAGGGCAGTAAGTTTATTAGTTTAATTATTAGTATGAACTGCCTGTTTAGGAAATCTAGATTTGAATATTGAATTAAATATTTTTAAAAGCCAAATCTAATGGGAGAAAGCAAAAAAGTTTCTCCTGGTGTGAGAGCTGTGTTCTGCAGACAGAGTGTTTGCTTTTTGAAGCAGACTTCTTGCTGTTAAATAATTAGTTTAACGATGACTAAAGGAAGGCTCTACTGCCAGTGCGGGGATTATAAAGCAGCTCTTATGAGTCACAGCTCTTGCTGGAGCCAGCGCAAGCACTGGTGTTGTGCTACTTGGCAGAGCTAATACTATAACTACTCATGTAAAGAAGAACAACAGCAATGCCTCTTAATCTTGGTAAACATTCTTCAAAACTTTAAACATCAGTACATAACTAGTTATCTTTTTTGGTTTGGCTTAAGAAGGTAAAAGTCTCCCTTCCTTTTATGAAGACATGATGGAAATAAAAGTTGTCTTAATGTTTTGTTTTTATATAAATCCCTATTTGTGTGACTACTTTCATGCAAGCAGAGGTACCCGATATGATATATAGAGCTTAAAAAAAAAAAAAACAAGAGACAAAAAAACTTGTGTTGGTACACTGAAAACTAACTGTTAGAACTGAATCAATAGATGTGAAATAAAAAGTTACACAACTTTCATTTGTTTGGTACATTTACCAGCTAAAAAGACCAAAAACATAATTTTTTTAAAACTCCAGTTTGTAAATCAAAAAAAGCTTACTCTGCAAACCTTGCCTAAAATTGGATTTGAAATATAAATGTTGGTATGTTAATTAAACTGTAAGAAATGAGTTAATTGAAATTAGTTTCCGGCTGTTCTGTTCTATACTGGCATATATTTGACTCTATATATTTTTAATATACATTTTATTGGGACAAAGACTTTAGTAAGCACTGTTCACTTGCAGAACACGTTACAGCCTCTCTACTGAAACACTGAAATTCAGTCGCAGAAATACTGACAGAGACCAGAAAGAGAGCTCAGATTATTCCAATAAGGATGTCTCTGGTAGTTTAGATTTGATTTTAAATCACTTTTAAATGTATTAATAATCTTCCTCAAGTGTATTTATCAGATATCGTGTAAGCCTTCCAGATCCCTCAGCTGTTATGAACAATGTTTTTTGATTGCACCCAAAGTATCAAGTAAAACGTACTGTGAAGACGACTGATGTATTTAAAAGCAAACCTGCGATTATTTTGGTTTGGATTTTAGCTGGCTATGTTACACTTTATTTATGTCTTGCAAATCATGTTTATTTAATTAGATTAATTGCCGTGATTATATAACCTCTCGATCGGGTTTTCTTAATTATATTAAATGTAGATTATTTATTTATTTAATTTTTGTTTTATTGCTCTTTCTAATAATGTTTGTACGCTTCTTATGTACCTCTAGTGTCTCAGAGTCAGGCAAATGTTTCCTTAGTCTTTCTTTTTTTTGCTTTTCATGCTTAGCCTTGTTTAGCTCATTACATCTTTTGTGTGTTTGTTTTTCCTTTTTAAGTTATATAAAGCACTTTGTGTTTCCCTCATAATGTATGAAAATTGCTCAATGAACACAGGCTAAATGATTTCACAAGCGGTATTTAAAATTTGTCAGCCAAAAATCATCTCACTTATTGGACATTTGAAACCCACAAGCTCAAGATGGTCGATCCCACATTCAGCTGATTTGGAGTTATCTGGTTTTTCCTTCAAAAAGGAATTGAAAAATAAAAATTTGCTTGTGATTAAGGAATACAAAGTAAAGGAAATTGTAATTAACTTTTAAAATGTATTACATCTTAACCTTCTCCATGACAATCACAGCTGTGACACTTTCTTGACAAAATACAGGACGTGTCTCCCAAAAATAAAGTTACTTGTCTCTGAGTGCATTTACAAAGTACAATCCATCTTTTCATGTTGCTTTTGGAGTAATGGCTTCTTCTGAGTGGCCTCCCAGCCCACGCTGGCACAGGACTTGTTTCACTGTGGATAATGAGACTCTCTTATCAGCTTCAGTCAGCATCTTCACACGTTCATCTCACAGAACCAGTCTCCTCAGTGCGTTTGAGGTGCGCCCTAAAACACATCCACAGGGGAGCCTTTCAGCTGACTCTGATGTTCTGAATGAATCTTTCAGAAACTTAAAAACTCTCTAAAACTCTCTAAAATTATATATATATATATATATATATATATATATATATATATATAATTCTAATCTTGCTGTGTAAAAAAAGAACAATTATCTAAAATTCTCTCTTACTTTTTTGGCATTTAGCAAACAAATGATTTTGGTAAACTAACCTGCCTAATATAGGAAATGGTTTATTTGATTTAATATCAGACAATAAAAAAGTGGGGGAATATTTTATTTTATTATTTTTATAGAGTGTATGTAAATATGTAGTTTCAATGGTAACTACAACATTTGAGGCATTATAATCTGGTTAGTGTTGGCTAGACACTAGACATATATTATTAATAATAATATGATAATTTACAATTATTATACAAGTTTCAAATTCCTTGCTAAAGATTTAAATCCCATGTATTGGTTTCCTGGATATATGGTTAACAATCTGTAAATTTCTCACATTACATATATGATACGCTCTGTTTATTTTTGTCTCCGACAGTATAATTATTGTTAAAGAAAAAATAAAAAAAAATCTTTGTTTAAAAGGTCACGCAATGTGGCGACTCCTGGTCGTCTGATTGATTTTGGTCTCTGATTTTATCAGCTGCCTTTTTACCATCTACACCCTCTTTGCATAAACCCTTTATCTTCCTTTTATTTTCCAACTGGCCCAAAAAAAACTTTCTTCTTGCTTCTAACCTACATTAACCCTCCCTTATCGTTGCATTTTCATCTTTTACCCTGTCTCATCATTTGTTAGGGTCTGATTGTGCAGACTGAGACTAACCAGACAGTTAGACGGTAGGAGTGGAACAAGGTGTTGTTTGTTCGTGGGTCCTAGTTTCTGTCAAAACAAAATATCCTTGTAGGGGTCAGTGGGCATCAAGTGAAAACGCAGTCTGAGGTTTTGACTTGACACTTAAGGTGAGACAAAAACTATGATGAGAAGGAACAGGACACAGTTTTGTAGAGGGACTACAGAGCGAACGCTATGCCCTGGAGATCCAAGATTGAATTCATAAGCCATCACGTTGCTTGAAACTATGAGAAGGTCTGGTTGGACTGCAATGAGAGTGGCCAGTTCAAGAACGGTCCCCTTTCATCTTTTTTTTCCCTCTAATTTGCACAGAATAAACATGTTCTGTTTCAAATCTAAAAGTATTAAATAGGTTGCCTTCCTTACAGCAGAAGGCGAGCGGGCGCAGGGTGCAGCTAGAGTGAAGGGAAGGACAGAGGAAGGTACCGTATAGGTGGTTGGTCTCTGCACGGCTAGTGAGAATGCAGATTGGGAGTTCCTGGACATGCATAATTCACCACAGGGGAGATAAGAAGAGGAGGTGGGTAAGGAGGAGGGGGGGAATAGGAGGGGTGGGTGAGTGAGAGTGGAGGCAGGGAAAGGAAAGAGGGATGAAGGAAAAAGAGGAAAATGAGCAGTGCGTCTCAGGCAGCGTCAGCGTCTACAGTGAGGAGGTAATTAGGGAGCTGTCACTTGTTCCTGTCAGGCACCACTCCCGCTGAAACATCGAGTGTGAGCACGAGTGAGTGTGTGTTGGGTTGTTCGTGTGGGGGAGGTCTGAGTTTCTGTGCGAGTGTGTGTGTATTTGTGAATGCATGCAGGGTTGCATGTGCGTATGAATTGTGTGGAAGTGAGTGGGGAGGGTGTAGTGCAAGTTGAATTCAAATGAGACAGAAAAACCAGAGGAAAAACAGAATAAAGTAACAGATTCACTGCAAGGGAATTGTAATAAGGGTGGATGAATGTGTCTTAGATATGCACGGCACTGAGTATTAGAAGAAGAAGAAAACTATTTGTCAAAGCATTTGGACAGAGGAAGGAACTGAGAGGTAAAGGTGAATGAAATCTGATAAATAACATTTAAGGTAACACATTTGTAAGTCAGGGTGAGCGGGTCGCAGCGGGGAACTGATTTGTTGTGGTAAACATATTTTCATGCATGCATTATCGACACATACATAAGGCAGCCTCTCTGCATGCCGATTTTAATCTCTCGACAAAATAACAATGCTTGAGCTCTCTCCTTGTCATATCAGTATCAGCAAAGGGAATTTATTTGACAGACACTTAAAGCGGCGGTACACGTCGAGAGGTATGAGCACAAACACGGGCATATGTGAAGCGCACATGCGTGCTCAGTCAGAGAGGGCGACGCATGGGTATTTAAAGTCGTAAACGTCTTTCTAATCTCGCAGACCCTCAGGAGACTGTGGCTCGCCATATGAGTGAATCAGTGTGGGCCTGCCTTTGGAGTTTTCATTGTGACACCGGCACTCATACCACTCACTGGGTGTTCCAATTAAAACCCACCCCTGCCAGGAGAGCAATAGCTCTCCACCAAAACTCTTCTCTCCCCCACCACACACACATATGCGCCATCCATGTGCACACACATAACGCCGAGTTGCTGACAGACCACAAACATAGTCGGGCTGACGATGATGGATGGTGTGCATAACCTGGTTGGCGGTACAGACTTTGGCTAAACAGCTCTGGCCTTCACCGGGGCTTTGTCCCCAGGCAGGTGGTGTACTTCCACACAGGTGGTTCGCCGATGATGTGGAAGATAATTAGTTTGCAGGAAATTTGCCCCAGTGTTAGGAAATTTCAAATATTTGGAATGCACCCGATATTGGGCCATTAAACTGTCAACATTTAGTTAAACTGATCTTGACTAGATGCTAATTTCTTCACATTGATGAATAAAAGTGATTATTGTACCTTCCTGATTGCCAAGACTGAAGACTACACAATAGAGGCGAGCAATTGTAGAAGTATCATATTATGATTTTTGTTTTATCTTTAAATTTTAAAATAATTTCCCCATATGAAAAAATAGAAGATCAAATATATTGCCATGAAAAAAGTGTAGACAGCAGACAATTGAAGACATTCAGTTTTTGCTGTTTTGTCACATTCATGATCCATTGAGAACTAGACTTGTTGTTTTGCTCCAGATCATTGTCCTGCTGCATTACCCAGGTGAGCTGAAGATAAAGGTCACAAACTGGACTGGAAAATCTCCCTCATGGTTCTTCTCGTGGAGTGTACAATGCATGGACCTGAGGCAGAAAAGCAGCCCCATACCATCATACTACCACCATCATGTTTGACTGAAAGAGTGAATGATGCTCTTCCTCAGATATTTGCTATTTTTACGCCAGATGTAACTTGATAATCTTGCCCGCAAGATACATTTTCGCTGTATTTGTGTTTCACAAATACAGAATCCAGGAGTTCTTCTTTGAAAGAAGAACACCAAGAAGTGATTTGAGTAGCTCACCGTGTTGGGGTTTCTCATGACACGTGCGGCTTACAATTTTAATTTGATGCCATGATTGGCTAAAGCCAACCTTTGGTAGGCGGGCAGTAGGTGTTGCATCGCCCAATCAGATCGGAAAGTTCTGCTGAATGTCCCTCCTTTCCCCCAACAGATTCAGTAGAAGCAGTCACAGATTAACAATGGGCAGCACATAACTGGCTGAGTGCTGCCCATTGTTAATCTGCCTGGCGAGGTTAGTAACTTGATGCAAACTTTCCGAAAAGATCCCCTTTCGTCAGGCCACAAAACCCTGAAACCTTCGCAATCGTCAAAATTATTTCGACAAATGTGAGACAGGCCTTTGTGTTGTATTTTGCTCACCAGTTGTTCTGGCCCTTAAACTGTCCCATGGATTTAAAATAGTCCCAGATGGTTTTTGATTGCTAAATCACAAGTTGTGGTCTATATAAAGTGGAATTGCAATGCGTTGGTCTGAATTCCTCAAGATTGCCCTCATTAATCCCTCTTTTACCCCTGTTCTGAGGTGCATCTGAGAGCCACTAGATTTGGTGCTGTCTCTTTAAATGCAAAGCAGGCACTTCACTTTCCGTCACCCTTCAGGTGGCAAAGAGTTCCACTCCACCCCGTTCAGCTAGTTTTGTAGTATGCTGGGGGACGGTGTAATGAATTGTATGGGTTAATACACTCAACAATTGAATATTTTGAGTTATCCACTTGTGGCTTTGGCCTCCTTAAGCTTGGATTTACAAAATCACAGCAAAAAAATAAAAATGGCAAATACTGTGATATATTTACTGTATACTGTGATGTATGTGATAGAATAGAGAAAAGTAAACGGATTGAAAAATATGATCTAAACAGAAATGAAAGATATCTATGTAGTACTTGAGGAGAATAAATTACATTTTTTGCAGTCCTAGATAATCCAAGTACACAACAATATGTATATATGGGTTAAAAAAGTGGATTTTACATGATATGTCCCCTTCAATTAAGACAAGATGTTGGCCTGGTTTCTTCTCTTACCTCCTCTGTGTCATCAGTGTGCTCTCGGAGTAATGCTTGTATGCTGGCAACTCTAAAGAAGGTTCATCAATGTTTCTTGGTTTCTTGATGTGTGGATAATGGGTCTCTCTGTTGTTCACTGGAGTCTCAAAACCATAGGAATTTTTTTTCTATCCTTGTAATCCTGATGTCAGCGACTTTGTTTTCCCATTTCTTCTCGAATTTAGCCCAAACACTAAACATTTAGACATTTGTGTTTTTACATCAGGATAATATGCTGTAAACTGTGCTAAATAGCTTTAAAATATGTTATTTAAAGTTTGAAGGCATTTAGATAGAACAAAGGCTCCTATTGTGAAGGTTTGAAGGAAGTTGGATTTCAGTTCATATGTGGTCGGGACACTATGGAATAGAGTCCTCTATATCTGCGTTAGTCTTTTTTTTTTTTTTTTTTTTGCTTTTTGCTGCTCTCTTGAGTATAAGCAGATACCAAGCTAACTGGCCAAAAGAAACTGGCATGCTGGTAACAACTTAAACAAAGAAACAAGACCTTTCTGTAGACCGCATACATTTGATGTCAGCACGTTCTAATCCATAGGATTTAACGTTTTATTACCCCTACATCATAGTGAAAACAAGCTGATGTGACGAGCCAGAAACACAAATCCGAGTTTTTTTTTCTTTCCACAGGGCTAAAAGAGATGGGCGTAATAAACACAATAATAATTTGTTAGAACGTCTGTGGGTTGGTTGTCTTACTTGGCAAGTCATTGTAAACAAGACCTATTGTGCAGTAATGTCATGGAGTGAGATGTGCCATTTTCCCTGGGCTGGCCCATAAAAGACTCATTAGGGCACTTCAGACGTATTTGCACTGCAAGGGGCTGCCATTAAACACATCACAAGGTCTAATAAATGCATTATTTAAAAGCTGTGCTCCAATTACTAATTGATTAGAGTCGAGCGCCTCATCAATAACACAGAAGCGGCCCCTTCAAATCAAAATATGCATGATTTATACATGAAAGGATTTTAAAAGGGATAAGTTCTCAGCTAATGAATCATAAATGTTTTAAACATCCAAATTTTTGCTCATGGTGTGAAAAAATTGAGGGGCTGTCAGAATGCCGTGTGTGTGCATGTGTGTGTGTGTGTGTGTGTGTGTGTGTGTGTGTGTGTGTGTGTGGGTGGTTTGAGGAAAAAGAGATTCAGAGTTTTGAAATGTTCTCTAAAGACACCAAAAACACATCCCTTCCACTGGGAAATCAGTATCAGTGGGACAAAAACAAGGCATGAAGCAACACTTCAGTCAGACATGACAGTTTTTACAGAAAGTGTTTAAATCCATAAATGTGAAATTACTCAAAAATGCCCTGAATTTCATGGTGAAACAATTGTCCCTGTAGGCATAGCACTCTTGTTACTGAATGGAATGGATCCTTTAGCACATGAGTGCAATATTTATTAAACAATTATTGAATTAAAATGTATGCTTAAATGTGTCTTGTACAATTGAGATAAATAATTCAGTAACAGCCTCAATATGTATTCGTATTCTAAAGTAGCAGAAAAGATAACGACTGTAAAACGCTATTATAAGTATTTATATACTTAGATATTCACAGTTTATTACATGCATATCACATATTTACTATAGGAGGTCTTTCACAGTTAAAAGGTTCACTGCGTAGATGTATAAGAGACATTGCAGAGTATTCTTCCAGACATTTCTGCCCTTGTGCATATTGCTCATTGCACCTGTGATCAGAGCATGACTGCATACCTGGTGGAAAACAAAGAGCATCAAGATTAGCACAATATATAACAAAACAAAAATATCAAAGGCTGCGTCCCACATGAGCAGGAGGCCCAGAGGAGAGCCCAGAAAGCATAAAAAGACCTCACTGCAGATATCAAACTGAATAGAAAATAAAGAGTTTAGCATGACTGTCATCCATGCAATTCTTGCATGCATCCTGTTCTACCGCTGAATGTTCAACGCACTCTGAATCATTTATAGATGTTATTGATTTTAAATGCTATGATACTTCAGCCAGTTAAATTATGCAACTAACCAAGTAAATGCTAATTGAATGGGCTATTATCACATAAATTGACTAAGTGGGAGCTTAGCTCACACTGAGTGCTTCCAAACACATTGCTAAATAAAACTTAAACGACATATCTTCAAAAAAGAAATGAAAAAAATATAGAAAAGGTGAAAACAGTAATAGATTTATACAAAAAAAAAAAATACCAAGCTGACCTTAAATCGGTTTGCCTGCTGCTGACAACATAAATGTGCAAGAACAAGATTTATACCTGGGGGGGTCACACACACGCAGCCTTAGATTTATCATATTTGGTTGATTTATTAACTCCTTAATTGAGGCAACATTTTTATCTCTGAACCAAAATAGCTAAGCCGGTGACTTACAAATGGCCTGGGGAAAAACACTAGTCAATGAGTATTTTATATGATTCATCCAAGACTGAGTTTTTTGGACTCTTCGTTGGCATCTTTGCTAAATTGGTGGTTTTAAAGCTCCTGGATAAGCTTTATTACATTGTAAACTTCAAAGTATAACCTAAATAACAATACAAATGGAAGCTACACCCTCCTAAGGGAACATGTTTGGTAGAAATCTGATAATAATCTCAGAGCTCCTGCTGACAGCTTCAAGATGCTTGCTTTATCTTGTCAAAAGCCCCTAAATAAAGGAAAGACAGAACATTTGTACATGTAAAATGTATCTTTGTTCTTTGATAAAGACAAACTGTCCATCACGCAAGGGAAATAAACTATTTCTGAATATTTTATACTGTGTTTTATTGACTTATAGTTATGTAAAAAACAAACAAAAAAAATCAATCACCCTATGGCACTGTGTGTGTGTTTTTTTAATCTACTTGATATGTAGATTTCAAATAGTGCGCCTTGCCTGTATTGCTTGATAGAGACAGTGTATCTTTAAATAGTTCAATTTACTTGGAATCTATTTTTAGTATATGCATGTGAAGAAACCATTGGGACATTCTACAGTCATGAGGATTTATGGGTTTTTTTTACAACATGATTCTAAACAAAATTCTAAATAATTGTTTTTCTGAATAAATTATTTGCAAAGATATTACACACACCTTATAAGAGAAAAGATCTTTTTGTGACATCCTTCAATCACTTTTTTATAAAACCATTGCCGCTCTTTGTTACAACACAGCAGATATGGAGGACAAACAACCATACAAATACCCAGAGAGCCATTTACCATTTAGAGAGATGAACAAAAGTTACATGCATATATTTGACTGTGGGAAAAAGCCGCTGTCCATTCTGGACATTTAAATGTTTTTGCATGAATTGCTTAAGATCCACATTAGAACCTACTTCGTTATGACAAGCCTCTGGGTAAATGTAATGTCTCTTTAGACAATATTTGAAAGTACAGAGATACTTTTGAAATATTGTGTGCTTCATGTAAGATAGTGATTACACATGTCCCCATACATAGCCCCACTGAACATTAGGCAAACTATTCTTTATTTTATAAGAAATAAAAACGGTATCAGGTTTTCTTTAAAGGTTACCCGTATCTAACATTTCTTAATTTCTAAAGTTTTAATTGTTTTACATCATATAGTTTTTCTATGAACTCTTTGTTTCTCATCAAACTGATGGTTTTTGCACAAGCCAGTTCTACTATATGCTCCCTTTTTTTGAGAAGGGTTGGTTAATTTGTTTGTTTGTTCTGTTTATTTCCATTTTAACAGCAGATTTAATGATGCTCAGAAAGATATTCAGATTTGTTGGTTCAGTTAAGCACTATTTGATCCAATTCAATCCCATTTTATGTATATAGCGCAAATTCACAACACATGTCATCTCAAGGCACTTAACAAAGTCAAATTCAATCAAATCATTCCTAACTAAGGAAACCCAGCAGATTGCATCAAGTCTTTGATAAGCAGCGTTCAGCCCTCCTGAAAGAGCGTGGAGCCACGGTGGACAGCAATCCCTCATACTGAGCATGCATAAAGCGACAGTACTAATCGGTTCCTTTACAGAACTTATGCCTGATCAGATGGGAGGACCCTGTGGTCTTGTTGGAGCTGCTTTATCACTTGATGTTGTGTAATGGTGTTTGAGAGATTTATATGTTTTTCTCACAACCACTTTCTATATATCATTAGATACTTATTTAATTACATTCTGACAGCTTTTAAATTTCACAAATTTAAGGTGTTTTCTTAGATCCACAACATCCAAATTACAGTTTGTATCATTAAGAAACAGGGAAGAAACACATCATAAGATACATTTTTCTTTCTATCACTAGTGTAACGTATGTAGTTGTCTTGGGAGATATAAATTAATCTTTTCCTATTGGCTCCTGTTGATTTCATATTGATCAAAACTTTTTTCACACAATTTCATAAGCATGCATGTCAATAAGTTAGAATAGCATTGAAAAACTTATTTACTTCAGTAATCCAACTAAAAATGACAGTCAAACAGTATTATATTATACAGTGTTATCATATTATACTGTACTGATTCATAACACATAAGCACTATACCTTTTTTTATTTCTAGTAATTTAAATACTTCTAGCTCACAGCTAATAAAAACCACAAATTCTGTTTTTCAGAACATTCGAATATTGCATAAAATCAATAAAAATGATGTTTAAAATAAAAATGTTGGCGTTGTGCAACAACAGTTTCATTTAAGTATGAATTATTATGAATAAGTGCAAGGTTCATTATTGAATTTGTGATTTTTAATCAAATTAAATTAAGTCGGGGCACCACAAGGTTATCAGGAATTATAAGCCAAATAGCTCTTGTCAGCTATTGTTAAATGAATACCTGCCTGATGAGGTGTGGAATCATATAACAATATAGAACAAAAGAGTCAAATTGTACTAACCAGGCTAAACTGCTATACAAACGTACTACAAAAAAGAAAATGAAGAATCCAAAAACTAATGAACTCATAAAACTACAGACTAAGAACAGTAAATAGGGGCATAGAAGAATAAAAACAAAACACTAATAGCTATATAAAATAACAGTGCTCCAAAGGAAACAGTCTCTAGGTGTTAAACAACTAGTTTACAATGCAAAGCAGAATGGGAAACAAAAAACATTTATGGACAATTGACTCTTAATGTTGTGTTAATCAGCCATCATAGTGATGGATTGAGTGGAGTCAGGATGGTCACAGAAACGTGTTTGGACTCACAAGACCGCTGACGGACAGAAGGGGTGGTGATGTCACATCCAGATTTAGCGGCTCAGTTAACCACAGCAATAGTGGCTGCTAACCAACAGAGCCGTGTGCCGTTAGGTACCACTAATACAAGTTTTAATGTTTGTCTGAGTGTGACGGCATACTACAGGTGATTACAGTGTGACGGAGCTATGTTGTAAACAAAACGGAGTTAATGGTTGCAGCCATGTCAGCATTGGCAGGGTTTCAGGATTTGCTGCAGAGATAAACAACTCACACAGATACACCAGGAATCCAGCTCTATGGGAACATCTCCTTACTAGGAGCACATCATAAAAATAGGTTAATGCTGTGCATTCTGCGATTCTTTTCCATTCTCTTTTGTTCTCTGGTCATGCAGTTTAGTCTCTGTTCTCTGTGTGGTTGGGGTTGATCCCTAACATCAACCTACTGAAAAGAACGTTCATGCACTTTACATGTACTCAGTACTTGGTCAGTGCTCCCTTTGCCTGATTTACTGCATTAGTGCAGTGTTGCATGGGGGAGATCAGTCTTTGGTTCTGCTGCGGTGTTTTGGAAGTCCAGGTTGTCTGTATTGTTGGATGCGGTGACTCTTCCTTTTGACAATACTCCATAGATTCTCTGTGGAATTTACATTAGGACATATCATTGACCCAAGTTTTTAATCCAGCCTTTTTCCTTCCTTAAGGTTTCAATAACTATGCTTGCATAAAGCACTCTGAACTGCCAGCATTTTTTTTTTTTTTTTTGGAAATTACCTTCTGTAACTTATGCTTCTTGTGGGTGGTATACATTACTGTCTCCTGAACAGCTGTCATTTCAGAAGTCTTCCCCATAATTGTTAAGGCCATGATACTGGAAAACCACCTCGCTGCAGCCTTCAACACCGTCAGCCACACCAATCTTCTCTCCCACATAGAATCCTCCCTTGACATCACTGGCACTGCTCTCTCCTTGTTACAGCCATCTCCAGAACAGACAACAATTCATCAGCGTCAATAACTGGATCTACTCCACTGCTCTTCTGTCACAAGGCATCCCACAGGGTTTGAAGTTTGGTCCTCTACTGTTCATCCTCTACATGCTCCCCCTTTGGTTACATCATCCTTCACCATGGTCTCCACTTCCACTGCTATGCTGATGATGTCTTGCTGTACATCTCCACCAAATCCATCACCACTTCAGTCTCATCATTGACAACACCACTTTGTCTCCCTCCACTCATGTCCATAACCTCAGAGTTATATTTGACAATAACCTCTCCTTTGAAAACCATGTCATCCACTTCACAAGAACTGCATTTTTCCATCAAAAAAATATTAATTGAACAACCTCCATCCTTCACGGCCGCTGCAATTCTCATCATGCCTTCATTACCTCCAGACTTGATTACTGCAACAGCATTCTTTATGGTTCATCATCCAAAGTCTTCAATAAACTCCAGCACATACAAACCTGCTCCCATGTCCACATCACCTCAGTTCTGCAGAAGCTCCATTGGTTCCCTGTTACCAAACGATTCATTTCAAAGTTCTACTCCTCACCCACAAAGCCATCCATAACCATTCAAAACTCACCATTTTAGAACTGCTCTTATTGTGTGCTTTTTGTACTATTATTACTACTTAAGAGTCTTGCTTCAAGATTTTGTTTTTTTGTCCTGTGTTTTGTACTTAAGTGTTTGATTTTATAAATCTAAATACTGATTTTCTACGACATTCTAATCATCCTATGTTATATCATTATTTGGCCAAAGAATATGTCATAAGAGTTTCACTTTTTTAAATGAATTACAAGAACTATCTTTTCAATTGTATTCTAATTAATGGAGATCCACCTACTGTCATATTCAATAAAATAGAATATGTATTCTGTATTTTGTAGGTGAGCACTCGCAAAAGTTCACCAGTCATTCACAGGGTCCACATGTAGTACAAATGACGGCAACAAATTTTGATACACAAACACACTCCTACCAGAGGGCAATTCAAGATTTACAGTTAATCTAATCATACCTGTTTTCAACCTTAGGGGGACGGAGTAGCCGGGGAAAAGCAACGCTTTCAGAGAACTGATACAGATACATTTTTAATTTCACATAAAAAAAAACTAAACGTATAACTGTCCAAAAGGGCTCAGTTTTGTCACCATTTACACAAAATGTTGATAAAAGTAAAAAACTATCTCACAGCCAGAAGCTGTTGGCCATTTAAAATGCAACCTATGGTCTATGTCAGGGCGTTCAGTTCTCTGAGTTGACAGGCTGGAAGGAGGACGAGGAACAGAGGTGAGACAATTGTTGTGCATTGCCTGAACCGTTTGAGGCCATTCTGCTGTGTACTTCAGTGGTCAGAGCATCCAGACGTGAATGTCTCAGTATCAACCAACCTGAATACATATGAACAGTCAAATATGAACAAGCTTTACATCAAGGTGCACCTGTCAGTCTTGAGTGCATTGAGATATGAGAGACAGCAAAGTTGCTCAGGGGTGGTGTTATAACTGTTCAAAAAAACGGTTTGAAGGTCTTGATCTGACTTTAGCTAGCCATAGCCATGGTCGGAACCCAAAACGGGGGCAGATTGTTACTGCAAAACGTGGATGCTTATGGTTTTGCTGTTATTTTGATAACCCTGACTGCATGTTTACCTAGTGTGCAGTGTAATCATATCTTGATATGAGTCTAATATAGTCTAATATATTTCAATCTTACCATTCACATGTAGTTTAGGCTGTATGTTTAGCGTTATCGTCTTATTGGAAGCTGAAGTCTCAAGTGTTTTGCAGCCTCCAAGAGTTTTTCTTTCAGATTTTTCCTGTATTTGGAGAAGTCAATCCTTCAATCAACCGGCTGAAGTTTCACCATGGGTGTGTTACATTCAGGATGAAGTGCAGTGTTCTTTTTCTTCACATATAGACAACATTTTGCATGCAGGCGAAAAAGATCAATTTGGCTCTTATATGACCAGAGCACCTTTTTCCACACATTTTCCACACAGGAATAAATAAATAAATAAAAATGCTCTTGATTTCTTATGTCTTTCTTTGAATTGTTTTTTTTCTTGTCACTTTTCCATAAAGGCCAGTTTCAGGGAGTGGACAGCTAATTGTCATCCTGTCCTCCCCCCAGAGTTCCTCCAGGCTGCTTCCTCGTAATCGTCTCCTTGGTAATCCTCTCAGTTTTGGTGGATGTCCCCACAGATTGAAAGTTGTGTCTTGATTTTATGATGATGGACTGAACAATAATCTGTGAGATGTTTAAAGCCTGGGACATTGTTTTCTAATTCAATTTTATCCCTGACCTGTCTGCTGTGTTCCTTGGTTTTTATAATACTGTTTGCACACTAATCTTCTCCACCAAACTTCTGAGGACTTCACAGAATTGCTGTACTGATACAGGAATTAAATTGCATCAAATAACTGATTAGGTGACTGATGGCAAATTGTTGCACTGAAATATATCTAGGGGTATGAGAGTGGAAAACAGCTGAACACAAATGCATGCCACACTTCTTTGATTTTATATTTTAAAGCATTTTGAAATTTGTGCATTGTATCTATTCACAGTTTCAAAATACTTATTGTTGGTGTGTCATAATACAATGCATTTCAGTTTAAGGTAATTATGTCATAAAAGGGGAAAAAAATAAATCCATAGGATATTAGTACTTTTGCAAAGCGCTGGATATGCACTGTTGGCTATGGTGGAACATCCACTCAACACTAAGCTCTGTGACTATCTTCCTTGGCAGCTCAGAATGGTGCGTTGACTCCAAGCTCCCATGTCCTTGCATGAGTCCGCAAGGCATATTAGGTCTGGCTTGAACATTTTTTTTTGTTAAAGGGACTTCTAATTGAAAAGCTGCTGCAATATTGCCTGCATCCAGAGGAAAAAAAAAAAACTAATAAAGATTCAAAATAAGCTGTCAAAAGAGGATGACTGCAATTGTGTTGATAATGATGAAAGCAGGAAACTAGAACTTCCATCTCTGGAGATTTAGATGCAGCTGGTTTTCAGAATCAACTACGTCCATCATACCACAGGGGGCTGTCACTTTCCAAAGAAGAGACAGGTCCTAGGCAACGACAAAACCTCCCAGCAGCCACTGCAGCGCCCCATGGAAGCTAATGCTAATCGTCAGCACTGGTGTTTTACGCCCTCCCACCCACTGTCAGCTTACTGAGCTGGCTCCACATCGCCAGGGAGCTTCACACTCAGACGCATACACTGCCATACTCCCCGACAGCAAGCGTCTCACAGGAACACACAAAGAAAAGCAGGATGGATGGAGGATGATCCTGCTGAGGATACATAGAAAAAAACAGTCAGATGCATAGCCCTGCATGTGTGTGTGTATGTGTATCATGCACACACGTCATGTTGGAAAAAATATGGGATAGTTACTTTAAATATTGGCCTATCATTTATCTGCTCATGAGTCGAACAGGGATGAGCCTGTTGAATATGGTAATTTACTGCCGTATTAGGCTTCATACGATAGCTTCTTTAGGGCGAATATGTGTGAAAATATGTGTATGAGTGTGTACTCTAAGTATTTACTCTAAGCCTTGTTGCTCTTCAGGTCTCAACGCCTGGGCTGCACCTCTTGTTTTGCTGTGTTGCAGGAACTGTTGGCACACCTGCTATCAGTCCCTGCTTGTGTTTGCTTGTTTAGGGAGAGAGGCTGTGCTCTGTGTGGATTGTCCAAGGATGTCCCGGGATGTTTGCATTGCCGTGTTTACTCGTCTGCAGTGCAGTATATTTATCTATGGGTGCGCACGATTTATCCCGAAGACTGTTTGAGGAGTTTCAAGCTGGTTTATTTTTGTTTCAGTTGTGGCTGCGTGGTGAGCTTTAACATAGTCTATTTACTTTGCTGTAATACTGTTTTTTTCTCTCTCTGAAGTTTGACTTTCTTTTGCATGCATTTACTGAACAAGTGAGTTTTCTGATTTTCGTTTTTGTAGGTTTGGTAGCTCCAGTGCCCTACAAAAGTGAACATCTCCATTTTATGTTTACGTATTTTGTTACATTATCAAAGTGCTTAATGCATTTTTATGGGATATTCTGTGACAGACCAACACAAAGTAGTACATAATTATAAAGAAGAAGTGGAAATCATCAAGGAACAACGGGGGCAGTTCAGGGATAAAGTTGTTAAGAGCTATAAAGCAGGGTAAGGCTAAAATTAACAGTCTAAGCTGAACATCTAAAAAAAACCTTGTTTAATGCATCAATTGAACAGTGACAGAGAATGGTGCAACTACAAACCTACCAAGAAATGGTTCGGCACCCAAACGGATTCAACGGGCAGGGAGATCATGATAATTAGAGACATAACCAGCCAAGAGGACTATGGTTATTCCAGGGGTGCTACAGAAACGAATACTGCCTTTAACCTTGAACAACATCTCCACGATGGCACATAGTGGTGGCAGTATTACACTGTGGGTATGCTTGTCTTTAGCAGACACAAGGAAACTATAGTGGGAGTTGATGAGAGTATGGCTGGAGCTAAATATAGAGTAATAGTGAACAAAACCCTGTTAAATGCTGCAGCACACTTGGAGTCTGGAGTGGAGGCTCGCCTTAAAGCAGGACAACAAACCCAGGTTTTCCTATAAAAGTAACTGATCGTGGTGCACTGCCATGGCAAAATAAAAGCTGCCACACCTTCAGAATAAATTTTTTTCCCCCTTTTTATTATATATGTTAAAACAATGTAAAACATATGAGATAGGGATGCAAAGAAATAATACATTTTCGATTAAATATTGATTAATGGCAAATTAGATAAAAATTTGTCCCATGTGATTAATTAATAACGTCCACGTAGACCTTCTTTCAGTGTTGTAATATGTCCAAATGGAGCCAGACCACAGTAGTAAAAGAGAAAAGTAATGGCGCCGTGCTGCCGACATGAAATGCGCAAAACGGAGTCCAGTGTGGTATTATTTTTGCCCTTAAGATGTCAGCTAAATGATTCCATTCAGCCGGGCTGCCTGGCGGAGCAGCATCAGTTTCTCAACCAAAAGGATGTGATGACAGAAAAGCGAAGGGCATTATGCAAAAAATGGTAACATGATAGAAAAAGATATGATGCCGAAAGCACAGTGGATGGTGAGTGATTTTGTGGGGATTATTAGTGTTTGTATATTTTTTTCTATTCAACTTATTTGTTTCTATTCAGTAACCTAATAGATTCCTGTTTTGTTATATTTTGTAAATATGTCTAAGTTTAATAATGTGTAAGAAAACCAACATTTTTGTTTATTCAGTCAGTATTTAGTACAGATTAACTGTTAAAATATAATGATTTGCTTATTTTAAAATTCAGCATATTGTAAAAGAAATTATCCCTTCATGTTATGGAAAAATCTTTATACAAAAGAAAACTAGAGTTTTTAAGAAAATTGCCGCTCATAAATTAATTAATTGAATGATAAGATCAGTCCACTTTAGAGTAACTCATTAATCAATAACTTGCATCCCTAATATGTGATATAAATATAGACATTTATAGACTATATTTGCACACTTATTCTAATCAAAATCAGAGTATGAATTGAATTTAAATGTCATGAAAAGGTAAAATTGTCTTTATTTTGAAAAACCGTGCCTGCTCCTTCCTGTCTGGCTGCCTGCCTGGCAAGTGGCTACTCTGTGCTGTGTTGCTCTCAGAAGGGAAGGAAAACTGGAGATTGAAGTTCAGTGTAACCAACTTATTGGCTTGGTGGCTATATTTAGTGACTTTTCTGACCTCTCTAGTGATATATTTTTAAAAAAGTGACTCATGACATATCTGGCGACTTTTCTCTGTGTTTTCTGGTGGCTTTAGTGACTTCACGTGAAAGCGCAATTCGTTCTGCCATTACTGTCTTGCGGCAGCGACAAAGAGAAGCGCTGTCTCACAGACACAGACACACCGCAGCTGGCTTATCCTGAAAGCCCTGCATGCAGTCAAAGCTGAGAAGATACATGCACAAAGCTGTCTGTAATTCCGCCCTTTATTACAAAGCGGTATAATGTAAATATTGTGTCATACTTGATGAAGGAAGACTCTGAATGAGAGCAACTACGGAGGCAGGCAGTTCAGTTAAAGCGTTTATTGTCTGTTTGTGGATATATACAGGCAAAGCTGTAGACTGGTCGGGGGTCTTCCAGGCTCTGCTGGGAAGATGAGGAAACTGGTGAATAAACAGAGGTGACTGATGGAAATAGTGCTGGGCGAATTAACTCACAGTGGAGGCGGCTTGGGTCCGGTCTTGGGAGGGTGGTGTCCAGTGGTCTGGGTTAAAGGTGCAGGTGCAGGTCCAGCTCTCTCTCTCTCTCTCTCTCTCTCTCATTGGTTGTTGGGGGGTGGACAGGCAGGCGAGAACAGGCAGGAGGGCTAAGCTGAGATTTGGTCCGAGGTCCTTCACAGGTTCTTGGAGCTTCTTAGATTGGGGTCGAGGATCTACAGATCTTGACAGTGAGTTCTTGGGCATGAGTCCAGGGAACTAGAGAGAAGGTACATAGGCTAGTTAGAATCAGGTACACAAGGTATCAAGAGCAAGACTAGGTGTTGGTCTGTACCACGCAGGAGCGTTAACAAACTGACGCCCTCCTCCTGGTTCCAGCTCCTTAAGAAGGGCGGTAATCAGCTCAGATGAGGTGCACCTGCCCGTCCAGCCCTGCTGAGGAGTGAGAGAAAGAAAACCTGGCCTGCACCCAGACCTAGGAGTATGACATATTGTTTTTAACATAATTTTAATATTTTTTATATTTTTTTAGGGCGACTGTGGCTTGATGGGTTGAGTAGTCGTCTGGCAACCAGAAGGTTGTGGGTTCGATTCCAGCTTCCCCTTGCCACATGTCGATGTGCCCTTGGGCAAGGCACTTAACCCCAAGTTGCCTACCGAGCTGCGTCTCGGTGTATAAATGTGTGAGCGTTAGTGAGAGCGACTGGGTGAATGTGGCTATAGTGTACAGCGCTTTGGGTGGTCAGCATGACCGGAAAAGCGCTATATAAGTTCAGTCCATTTACCATTTTTCTCTGAAACTGTTGCACTAAAAAAATTTCCCTGAATTTAATTCACAAGCAGCTTGAATCATTTGTTCACCTCATCCGCTGTGTGCCTCTGATAATGGCCTTTTTGGTACTATTTGATGTATGTAGTGTGGATTCAGACAATGTATACAAATTCAGAAATTATTTCAAAAATGTCATTCTTAGTTCAAGCCTGTGAAAATGACCCTGTGGTTAACTTATGTTGCATTTGAACAATAGTAACATAGGTAGTTATACTACTTCCATATAATTTAGTTAGCTAATATTATATAATACTATGTTGCGCTGTGGTCAGTATACCTGGAAAAACACTATATAAGTTCACTCCATTTACCATTTATCATATAAACCAACATAAAATATTTTGACGTAACAATGAATGTAAATACTTTTGCAAGGCACTGTGAGAAGGACAGATTTGGTTTCGAAAAAGATACATTGTTTTTTACTGGAATCTATTGTATTTCTGCAAATCCATTAACTCTAGGAAAGGCCCGTGAAAACGAATCCTGGAGATCATATTCCCAAACAGTAGAGTCCTCTGAAACACGGTGCTTATAGTGGTTCATATAGATGAGAAGTGACAGAGGTCGGGAACTGAGGACGAACCTGTCATATGTGACTGTACCTTTGACCTCATGTTCTCATAATAAGGGGTAAGGACTTTGTTGTGTAACTCTGAGGTCAGGTGATAGCACAGCTGGCTCAGGCTTTGACAAGTACACTGCACTGACTCTAAACAGCAGTCAAAAGGGGATGGTATGACACACAAAACACACCACCGTACACAAATGTACACACAACGGTATAAAGCAAAACATGTATCCTCCATGTTGTCCTCGATAATCCTCTCCCTTGAGAACCCAAAGCCATATTTATGCTTATTTTCTTTTTTTTTCTTTTTTTGTCATGCGTCTTCTTAAGTCTCCTTAACATTCCAGCAAGCATGCATTAAAGCAAAGGCCGAGAAATGGAGAGATGCCAAGGAGCCAAGAGGAGCATTACTCATCAGGGTCATGCTCCACTGCACAAAACACAATCCCCCATATATCATCATAACTGCCATCCAGTGACAATTAAAATTGAGATGGCAAGAACTAGAAGAGGGCTCTTTAATTTAACATCCAATTATTACAAGTTATCACCCCTTGATCAATGTAATATAACAGACAAGCAATGTTGCATGTGACACAAGAGATGGAGGCATTAATGGGGTGAGGCGGAGGGTGGTGATGGGGTCGGTGGTGGTGGTATAGGGGCTGTGTTTTGCGATAGTGGTGTTGGGCAGGCAGTGAATGGTGGGTGGGAAAATATGCAAATGCTAGTGAGATATGTGAATTCACAACATTTTAAGCTTTTATGAGTCACCAACACCTTTACCTGTGCAACACTAAGGAAAAAACGGCATAACTAGAAACTAGACACCTTCACATTTACATACCAGAAAGGCTGCAGGCTGTGTACCTTATAATATGTGAACCAGATTGAAGCAAAATGCGACATGTTATGAAAGTCACTAGTTAACCAGACTTTGGAAGTTTGTGCTTTACATTTTTGCAACTGTAGCATTTTAGCTCTGTTTTATTTCACTGGAATTTTATGTGCTAGATCCAAAAATGTAGATCATAATTGTGAAGTGGAACAATATTATCTAAGGTGTTGTTGTTTTTTACAAAAAAAAAGAAACTGAAATTTGTATTCAGCTCCTGCAATCAAAACGTTGTAAGGCAATGCAAGGCAAATTTATTTGTATAGCATAATTCAGTACAGAGACAATGCAAAGTGCTTTACATGATTAAAATATAGGAAAATAAAAACTGAATAAAAGCAAGTAGGAATAAAATGTAGAAACAAAATAGAACATTAAAAACAGTTGGACTAAAAAAGTTGAACTAGTGATGTTTTAGTAGAACTGTTTAACTAGAGCAGTCTAAGGCAATCCTAAACAAATGTGTTTTTAATCTTGATTTAAAGGAACTCAGGCTTTCAGCACTTTTACAGTTTCAGTTTTTTATTCAATTGAAGACAATTGTGGCACATCCAGGCAGACCCAGATGCAGAAACTAATTACAGGGGGGCATTGCATTTTGCAAAACAAAAAACACGCGCAGATAAGCCGAGCAGGGAGGAACAGGGCTTGGAGAGGCTAAACCGAGTAGGGTCGGTGGAGTTACGGCTGAAAAGGCCTTCCAACCTCAAAGACTTGGAGCTCATTGCTAAAGATAAAGTCAAAATACCAGTGGAAACATGCAAATAAAGCTTTTTCCATTGTTTAATAAAAATTGCATAAATGTTTTCTACACATAATTTATTAAACATATAAACAAAATCAGGTGCTTTTCTTTTTCAAAACTGATCCTCATTTCCTATCAGAAACAAACTTCCTTGGTTAATGAAAACTATTGAGTGGAGTTCTGTAAAATCTTTCCTATATCAATTCTGAACAAGTCTGCAAAATGACATCTCAGCACCAGTCCTATTGATTATTTTGTGCCACAGCAATAAACCAGGGTGACCTGTGTTGGAGTTATGTTACCACTGGAGATAAAGTCATAAAACAACAGCCTGTGTCAATAAACGAGGATGTTTACTACTACACTGATATATTCAACCAATAGAGATATTATTTCTGGGTTCCTAATAGGGCTTGACACAGACGTGTACAGTTCCCCAGGATTATCCATAAAGGTTGGTAACTTATTACAGGGGATCATCGTTACCCTAACTACTGTTACTAATGAGGCAAATTAGTGCAGTGATGTGCATGACTCTCAGGACTGCAATAATCATAAAGACTGAGAGAAAATGCACGGTGGGCTTTTATTGTCTCGCAGAAGTTGGAAACCAGCCAGAATTCAGCAAACTTTATCCCTTTGCTTTAACTGAAGAACATTAGAGCCATTAAGCCTCTCAGAATATAAAGTAAAACAAACATACTCGACTCTCTGTGGAAAAGCATGGCAAAGACGACTAAAATCCACTTAGTAATTAATTAAATCTGCATATCAGTATTAGCAACCATTAGCAAAATGTGTTAATGCTGAATATACAAACTCATATCCGCTTTCCAGATTGATCTGATGTATAAATCAGAGTGGAATAATCAGAACAGGCCTTAAAGCCTTCAAATCCTAATTCAAATATATATGCTAATTAATCTGGATTATTGTATAATTTATGTAAATTATGAATTAGCTTTTAGCATTGTTAGTATTGTTGATTTACTAATCGTGGACAGTAGAAGCACTAACAATGCCATAACGGTGAAGTTTAATTTATCTTTTTTTTCCCCCTCAGAGCTCCTGTAGATCTTTCTTTACCTTTTTCTCTCTTTCACTGTGATTTTATCTCCCTTAGAACCACGCACTCTGAGCCCACTGGCAGATTCCTTCAGCATTTCAATCGAGTGCTAAAAATATCCATCTTTTCTTTTATTCACACTGGCTTTGCTATAATGCTGCCACTCTTGGCGGGCAGACCAGAGGTCAATCCATTATTTCACCGGAGCCGCTACAAGCTGAAAACAGAGACAATCGTCACCTCTCTCACTCTCCTGTGCAATATTCCAACAGATTTAGTGTTTCCATATTGTTCTTCCATATATTTCATTTTATACAGAACACAACAAGCAGTCTTTTTGTCAACTTAATCATATTAGGCTTTGTTTGCAGAGGTGTAATTTTACCCCCCCACTTATAGATTTGTTCTGTGTTTGCCTAAACGTTAAAGCTCATGAAACAAATTTTATACCAGACAAGATAATGTGAATCAATACAAAAAGCAGTGTTCAAATGTTATTAAACCAACCTAGAAAGCTGTGAAAAATGAATCCATTTTATCCGCCACACCCAGGCTAGATTACTCCCAGCCATGTAGAACAAATAAATCACTTAAAAGGAACCTGTGTGACAACATGAAGTAAGCTAAAAGATCTCAAAAAGCAACACACCCTAGAGAAATTCAAGAACAAATGAGAAAGAGAAGTAATTTTTATGACCATAAGCTGAGATTCAATGATGCAAAGAACACCAGTGAGTCCACCTCTGAATGACGATAAAAGTATTTTTAATAGCTTTGTCAAAGTCCGGAGTGAATTCTGATTTAAAATGCAGTGACGTGACCTTAAACGGGCAGTGCACTTTTAAAAGCCAGCCAGTGTGGCTGAATTAAAACAATTCTGCCAAACTTTGTCCACAGCGATGTAAAAGACTCATCGTCTTTATTATCTTATTTTAGGAGTCAAAATACTCATTCCATTGGCAGATCATGTTGTTTACCTGCTCAAATTAAGGACAAACAGACTAATTTCAAGAAAATTTAACTTATTTTTAGTTCTGTTTTTGCAGTGCAGTTCAGTTGGGACAAAGAAATAAAAGCAGAAGACATCTGCAAGGGGGGACATGCTCTTTCACATCAGAGAATATTGCTGATGGAGGCCTGAATTTAAGTGTATAATAAGCCTTTGTTTTATTATGACACCAACAAAGCTCAGTATTTATGTACTCTAATGTTGCAAATCAGCTGATCCAGGCTCATTTTAGTAAGATGGATGCTACTAATGTTTTGGCATGCATTACTTTATTGCCGCATGACACCACTCTCCATGCTTTAATTTCCATATGGCTCCGGCACTTTATTCTCCATTGGCAATAATGTGATTCTTCCTCGGAAAAAGATGAAAGATCAATATCCTCTCAAGGCTGCAAGCTGGGGAGGGGTAACAAGAAAAATAAGACCATCCACTTCATTCCTATTGATATATGTCAGGGTAAAATGGTGTGGATGATAATGAAATTGTTGAAAATGTACAATTTATGTGTCGACGAGTTAGGTTCTAGGAGGTTCTTACCCGTATTCCCCACAGGCCATTGTCAAACCAAAACCATTAGCGTGTTCGGGGGGTAACATTAACCTTTCTGCGCGGGCTTACCAATATCTCATCACAGCCATAGTCTTGCTATACTGTACTTTTAAATACTGCTCCTTTATGAGACTGGCTGTCTCAAAGGCCTTTAAAACATATATGTGTATTGGATAAATGGTCATTGATAAAGTCAATCATCTGCTGCATTTTTTGACAGTTTGTCTGAGTTACAGCCATTCATCTGCCTTTTGCCTCCCTGTGTTCGGGGGGCCTGGAGGGGTCCGGGCGCACTCTGCTGAAAGACATAAGGCTTTTTCTAAAGCCATCAGTGAGGCATCGTTGTCTACAAGACTGTGTCACTATTCATGTTTGGGTCAAAAGCTTAGAGGACAAGATAGGCACTCACTGAGACAATCAGAGTAAAAGTATTGATCTATGTGGCTGCTGCCAGTCAGTCATTAATGCTGGCTGGATAGGGAAAAGAAAGAAAAAAAATGTAACATAGAATCCTTAAAGGGATAGTTCAGGTTTATTGAAGTTAGGATGTGTGATGCTATTATCTGGAAGAGTTCTCTTAAGTAAGGCATAAAAATGTGGAGTGCTAGTAGCTTGATCGCTTTTTGGAAATCTGGAAATTAAAAATACAGTAGATCACACTGTACATGTTTAAGTAATTGAAATATGCATTCAATTATATAATATACACACTTCACATACTATTGTAACAGCTTTTTTATGGCTAAACAAGACATGTGTGTCACTACATAAAATGACATTGATAGGAGCCGGCTGTATCAATATGACTGATCAGCTGAGACAAATACAACTTTGTATCTCGTGAAAGAAAAACATTTTCAGTTTAATTTGTTCTGAATTGTTAGATGGGGGTCGGTCTCACTAGGTGGTGCCATAAAGTCTATGTCACAATTGACAGTTTTAACGCGCTGATGTATGAATTCAATTTATTTTTGGTATACATGTACTTGAAAACAATAGCTAATGGAGTATTTGGTTATTTTTTTGAAATTCTACTCGTTTTCTGGCAAATCAGCAGCGTTTGTTTCAACAAAACAACTATTTCGCTAACAGGAATGAAAAAAAAACAAAAAAGACAACAAAAGATATATTGTGAAAAATATGTTTGTTTTTTTTACCTTATCATTTGCATTTCTTAAAAGAAGCCTTCGTAGCAAAGAAAAATCTACTTTTGAGGACATGGTGTATTCAGTGGTAGAATCTCCAATTAAGTGATTGGAAAACACAGGACTGCTGAAGACTCGCTGACAGTAACTAACCCACTATCCCGCAACAGTTTCACAGAGCCTCACTTCAAATGAATCTTCCATCTAAATCATCCCTTGATATTTCAATGCTTTTTGAAACTGGTTAGACTGGTTTTCACATTTTTGCACTTTAACAATGTATTAATTTGGGGTTTGCGAAATTGCATTACATTTTATCGGTGCTGATGCCAGATTTGTGAGAATGTTGTGTATTATCGCCCAGCTTTCTATGTGAGTGTATGTGAGTGACTTTCCTGTGTCCCTGGCCTGCCTCCCTGTGGGTTTGTGGGAGCGCATGTCAGGAGGTTGATTGTTGTGGAGGTGGTGATCGTGGCTGCAGGGCTCCTAATGAAGGTGTGCGTAATAAAATCAGTGCACTTGGGTCCTCGTCTGTGCCCCTCCTCCCGCAAACTCCATCTGATTGAAAATGGAACAGCTGTGATGATTTAATTTACATGTTAATAACCAACAGGCCTCCAGAAAATCGTCCAATAAACGTCTTTTTATTACCGCCTGTATCTCCTACGACACTAGGGAATGAGTAGGAGTGGGAAAGCGGGTGTGAGGGAGAGAGGGGGATGTGTGCGCAGAGAAAAGGCGACTGTAATTAATTGTTTAAGTGATTTTATTAAAACAAAAATGATCTTGTGGAGGTGTGCAGAATGAGGATAGACCACTGGGCAGTAAATAGCATCAGTGGGAGACACTGTTGGGGGGTGGTGATGATGAGGATGATGATGATGATGTTTCTGTGTGTGTGTGTGTGTGTGTGTGTGTGTGTGTGTGTGTGTGTGTGGAGGGGGTTGATGTGATGGTAGAGTAATGGTGACAACTCCATCCTTTAACTAAGCTTAAATGTTAATTCTTCCATTGTAAAAATGCGAACGGCTCATTTTCATGCAGCTTGGAATATTGTAGAATTTCTTATATAAGGTGCTGTAAAAGACGTTGTTATTACAGTGGAGAACTTTCTTGTTATCGTTGTTCAAAATACATCCAGAGTCTTAAATCAACTCCACTCTCTAAAAGCCGTGTGGGTTTATGTGTTAATGCAATTTTATGGACCTTGAAACCATTGCCATGAATGCATTTGTTGGTTGTTTATGCAAAATTATTGCTTACATTAGAAACCAACAATGAACCATCAATACTTTTCCCAGGTGCAACGTGTCCTAAAAACAGAACCTTCAAAATGTTTCTCTTTAGAGAAACTGACTGGTATAGAAGTAAAGCCGTCTGAAAAAAAACTATGGCCACTAAAGTGAACACAAATTTATGATTTTTCTTTCTACACTTCTGTGCTTTTCTTATTAGGTAGTTGTTCTGAGAGGAATCACTTGAAATGTTCCGTTCTCAGTTTCTGTTTTCAACAAGAATGTGATTAGTGATGCACTACCTCTAATATCAGCTTCCTTTGTAAATAATTGGTTTTTCTCCAAATAAACATACCCAGCAAATGTGCTGGGTATGTTTGAAAGGTTCATAAAACAGCATTTGCTTTTCTGAAGAGCTGATTTGGGGTCCCAATTAAAGAATTTTAAATGATCGCTGATGAAACTCAGTTTCTGATCCCATGTATTTGTCCAACCTCTGACATTTTCATGGTCATTTTCAACAATCACAGTATGTTGTCCTGTGTATGGCTTGCAAAACTGTATAGGAGCTCAGACAGATTAATTCGTTGAGTGAATGTTGTTTTCTACCAACAATATAATTCAGCTCACTGTGCGGTGATCGTCACAAACCGTTTTTTTGGTGTATCAGAGGAAATTGTACCTAGCAAAGTTTAAAAACTGGTCATACAATGTCATGAACGGAGTACTGTGTTGCATGGCATTCATGAATAAGTAAATATTATACTACTTTGTAATGGGTAATTCCACTGCACTTACTGGGCTTACATGGGATTGGCATCACACTGGGACTAGGACCTGTTCTTAGATGGCTTGGATGAATATCAAGGACAAACGCCTTCTGATCAGAATGTCCCTAGTTTTTGAGATTACAATTATTTTACATGAGTCAACATTTCCTTTGGTCTTATCCCTTGTCGGACTAGCTGCTGGTTTCAGCTTCAAATAGGATGCATATCTCACTGCTGTTCTTTAAGGCAAGACAGCATAGTCCATGCTATCAAAATCCTGAACGCCATCCAGCTCAACTGTATTGCGATCCATTTTGCTGTCTTTAGAGTGGATCCCATGCTGTTTTTTATGGATTAGGAGTGCTTGTTGGAAATAAATTCTTCAGCACTTTGAGCACTGATTCAAAGTCTTCAGCGCAGCTTTACTGGGGGCTAAATAATTCTCTGTAATTAACTTTTATTGGCCTTCTGGGCACAGCTATTACATCAAGGCTACGGAGCTGATAGAAATTCAAGATTTGTTCAAGTTTTGCTTCTTGTTTGCTGTTTTTTTCTCCATGATTTGAACCTCCACACACCCCTCCCACTCCTCATTCCACCTTTCTTTTCCAAACCACCCAGGGAACCAAGAATTCCTTCCCGTCCGCGGAGAATAGAGGATAAGAAATAGGGGTTGAACCGGGGCTCCCCGTGCTCATCTTTCCCACCCCTTTTTCATTCTCCTTACCCCTCCTTCTCACCGTGTCCTCAGAGAGGTGGCCCTGCCACAGTGGCCATTCATGTCATTGTCAGGGAAGCCACATGGTCGCGTCTCCATGCTTCTCCTGGGACACGAGGAGTTGGGGGGTTGCACAAAGACAGGACTCTCACTGGGTGGGAACAGTAATTAAAGAATAGAGTAGAAATAGAAGCAAAAAAAATATAAAGAGAAAGAACAAAAGACAAATGAACAAAAGGAATTGCAGATTAGGCGGGGACGGGGGAACCAGCTTAAGGTCCATGCAAATCATCGGGGAATATTCCCTCGCCGTGTACAGCTCTGCACAACAGCTCAGTGGTGGGATCTATTAATGATCCAAACAGCTCCAAGGCATTCTCCAACCACTCACTTAGAGTGCTGCGATGGTGGGTGGGGGGTAGGCGAAGGGTGTGCATTGCTGCAAGTTGTTCTAGGAAACTTGGAATTTCATCCCACCATCATGAGCATCTTTGTTACCTCTTTGATCACCGGGTGTTCATTTTATTGACTTGGCTCACTGCTGGTGTGTGACATTAGAGAACATGGGCTGGCTGGGGTTGGCCCTACCCTCTGAGATTTGACACAGTCAGAGCTGTAATGCAGTTGGAGCCCCGAGGCCTTGTCATGCCAAGATGGAAAGCCAACCCACAAACAACACCTAAAGCTGTTTACCTTGCCATCCTTAAAGCAAAGAAACCTTACTGTGACACTGCAGAAAGGCTGCAAAAGAGCCAGATTTATGCTAATAGAATTTGTGTAGAGGGCGTTAAAAAAATAGAATAAAAAAAAAACATCCCCCTGCTATTCTGCATTCGCCGCTGAGATTGCCATAGGGGGGGTGGGGGTAAAAAGATAGCAAAGGAGGAGACGGGAGGTAAACAGCGAGATAATGTCTACGTGTCGCACATTCCAATGTGGATCACCAGAAAGTTCTGGGGTGGTTCCCAGGAAGCGCCAACTTTGGAGGGGTAAAAGGTCACTGTATGTGGACAATGACGCCAGCTCAGCGTCTATTGACGGGGAGGGGCCAGGGGCATTGTGGGGAGGGCACCGAGTGGCTCTCACTGCCAGTCATAGCAGTGTAGTATTTGCATGGGCTGCCAATCACCTCAGAAAGGAATGCACTCGGGTCAGGAGGGGTCAGGCAGGCGGAGCCGAAGACAGAGCGAACACAACAAGCCCTGACGCATCAGGGATGATGGGGTAGAGTCTGTGCACGCATCTGTGTGTCTGTTGCTGCTGCAGAGAGCAAATCCAAACCGCCAAGCAAATAACGGCTCTGTTAACTGTTATGTTACTAAATTTCCAACTAAGGCATCTATCTTGTACCACATAATGAGCATGCAATAGTTTTTGGTTTGTTTTAGTATGTTTGTTTGAAAGGACTACTCATACAATATTGCGACATCCGAACATTGAACTCTTTAGCCACGTAGCTTTTTTTAACTTCCATTTTAAAGTTTGTGACAACTCTAGCGGGGCCCGGAGATCTCCCTAACCAGCCTCACCTCGTCACTGTGACCGTGAGCAGTTCTGTGAAATGGAAGGAGGAAGAAAGCAAATTGTTTGTGCCGTGGGCCTTGACAGGAGGCTACAGAAGCCCAGTATTAGCAAAGGATAAAAGTAATGGGATTTGTAGTGGGAAAGCAGCGTGTGTCACAGAGGTGCTGTTGATGGGTGATAGGGGTGAGTCGCCGCCTTTTAAAGCTGATAAGTATCTGTATGGGAGAGGGGGACAGAGAGCAGGGCAGCCGGCAACAGAAACAGATAAATGCCTGCTCCTGTAACTGCACGCTGTATCTTTATCACTTGTTAACCATGTATTTGGATTTTGTCCCCCATCAAGATTGGAATAGCAATATGTTAAATCTGTCTTATCTGTAAACTTTAAATGCACGAATACAGGGCTCTGCAAGAGCTTTCTGCCCCCATCTGCCCCAGACTTTTTCCAGTTTTCTTAAAGGGATCCACGGTTAGTTGAACATGTTGGCCTAAATATGTTGTAATTTTCCTTTTAACTTAAAAATTGCTATTTGCGATACGGAAAAACTCATAATTACTTTAAAAATTGTAGATCCTTTGTTATATTTTTCACCCATGGAGGTCGCCATTTGTTCACCTTGCGCAATGCATTGATGACGTGGTTAGGCCCTACCAGCGCCGTATATTACCCTCTCAGTCTCTGGGTCCTACTGGACTGGAACCTACATAGTTATCTGTTGTTTATTTAACTGCATTTGACTGGTGTAGATCTAGACAATGCCACACTGTGTCGCTGTAATTTCAAAACAAAAAAACAACAGAAAAATCGAGGTGAGTTTTCATCGCTTCTCCCATGAAAAAAAAAGAAAAGCGAAGTTGGAAGAAGCCAACTTCCGAAGGTCCCACATTTGTGCACTCAACACTTCATCTCCAGAAGACTTTGAGTCGTTTGTACAAACAAAACTGATAAAGGAGCCAACAGATGGCAGTTACCATCGCAAGCTAAATCCAAAACCAGCCATGCCAAGTATTTTTATCCATAAAGCGGCAAAACCTTGCGAGAGAAAGACGCTGGGAGAAACATCAGAGACAGGCAACACTGGACGCCCTTTTAAATAACAACGTACTGCCATTGCCGCCGGTACCGAATGTGAAATCACGGACCTGACACCAGACTGAAGACCAGACTCTAAACAGGTGTTAACGGATCGAAGACCACACCGATCAAATCCTAAGAAAGTGTTATTGCACCTGTCACCGGACACAGAGCACTATTTGCCGCATCACACAGTCCAATGAGTCATTCATTGTTTTATTATTATTATTATTATTATTATTATTATTATTATTATTATTATTATTATTATTATTATTATTATTAGCAGTAGAAGTAGTATTAGGACTACTACATTGTCAATTTTAAAGCGCTCCAGTTTAAACTGAAAAAGTTGAACGTGGCTAGACGGAGCTAGCGGTGAAGGACCTAATATATGTTATTTACCCAGAATGCATTGCAAAGTATTTAAGTTTATAAAAGCTAAACATCTTACAGGATTTTTACTGTATGGTTTTTACATCTAAACTATATACTTCTCAAATAAAGTCTATTGTTATAACTGATCGTTGATCCCTTGAAAGGATTTTTCTTAGCATTGTTAAAGTTGAAACAAAAAGAACTAGGGCTTTCCATGTTTTGCTCCAACTTTTGCGAAACACATTCCCCACTCACTTTTTACATATACCATTTTGGGTGACTGACTGTTGCTAAGTGGGTAGAGAGGTGGTCTTGCTTCAAAAAGTTGTTGGTCCAATTCCACCTTCCTACTGCTTATGTGATCCTGGGCAAGGCACTTTAGACCCAGTGACCTGACGATCTGTTTACAAATGGAATCGCGTGAATGTGTTTTTTTATTGCTAAATCTGTCAGTGGTCAGTATGACTAGAAAGGTGTTATATTAATTCATACCATTCACTTTACTGACCTCCACAAGTAAAAAATAAAATGAACTGCAGTAAATTACTAAGTAAGGCTTTTTTGACTATCGTCTAATGTTCATAACTCAACATTAGATAAATTTCATATGAATAAAACTTTTTATACAGGTGAACCACATATGTGATTTATATGTTTCCTTCAAATGTTATGTGTTTAACTTTTTAAAATGTAACTACTGTGCAGATATTATTGTTGTTTTATTCTAAAAGCTTGATGCCTATTTCCATCAAACACAGCGACTTCTGACGTAAACTAGCCTGTTAGGCAACTTCGGTGCATTTGCATTTCACTGATTTGTTTATCAAATGTCCCTTTTGAATAAAGAAATTAAAACTTAACAAGTGCACAGTTTTACTTACATTTGACTTATAATGGAAAACAGCATATATATATATATATATATATATATATATATATATATATATATATATATATATATATATATACTTTATCTACTTCGACGTGACATATAGTAATTTCTCAGTAGGACACTAGAAATGTCAGGCATTAGATTCTGCAATACATGAGCAGTAATGTTTCTTTTTTTTGTTTTTACAAAGAACTACTGATTTTGGAAACACAACGATAGTAGAGACAAATATCTGCAGTGGCTTTGCTCAAAAAGTATTGGCCAGTTAGACATCGTCAGAAACACAAACTTTGTAAAAATAATAATTTCGTTAAATATTTTTTATGTGTCTACACAAAAGAGAGGTTTATTCATTCAGTTACATAAACTCTTTAAAGGAAATGTTTTAGCAATAAATTGCAATTTTCTATGACCTGTATGATAGAGTTTCTGCACCATTGCAACACTTTCAGCCAGTTAAAGCAATATATCAGAACTAGGACAGCTCAAAGTTAGGCGAATGCCCCGGAGAAGAGGAAGTTGAGCTTCTGTGGAGCCAGGCAGTTAGTGTGGGTGCAACGAGTTCCCTATTCAGCTCAGTGTAAGCTGGTCACCGCAGCGGCTTCTGATGTGTGACTCAACAGAATGTGAGGAGAAGTGCAAGTGGACACATGGCAGAATGTGGTTGTCCAAAACGCACGAATCATGAATCCAATACGCATGAATCAAGGGTCATGATTTCGTATTTGAGCTTTATTAAGCTCAAATATAAATCAGTCCCTTAATTGTGTTACGATCTCAGAAAGATCTTCCTTCAAAGTTAATGAAATGTTGTTTCTATTTCTTCCAGGCTCGTGCAGAGTGCTGCTATGCTTTCCTGCTGCTCCGCTTCAGCCACAAACTTAAAACATTGCCTCTCTTCGCAGCAAAATATCATCCTTGTTAAATTACACCTACAAAAGAACCCTGAACTCATACTTTTGAAAAATATACAGACATGTTATTCTTTGCGTTTGCAAATACACATACTATCAGCGAATGTTTGGAAAGGGGGATGAGGGGAGGGGAAAAAAAGGGAAAAGGCAGCAGACTCTCTCTTATTGACTCAGCGGGCACTATGCCGCACAATTAGTCCAAACTACAAGGAGAGGGAGGGAGTGAGATAACCCTAAAAAAAACTGTCTGTGGAAAATTTGGAGAGCTTCCCAAAATACACAAACTTTCCCGACGAGTACATTTCTTTGGTATGCTGTAATCTCATATGGCTGGCCTTTTCCGAGCCCCTCCGTGAGACTTCTTTCTCCTCTCCTCGCAGCTTTCCAAGCTCCCCAGCCCCCAGGCCTCACCAGTCTACTTCACAGTCTGGCCTAGTCTCAGGCCCCCTAGCCCCAGCCTGCACAAAATCCCCTTCCAAAACCCACTGTCCACACATGGCAATCATTAGAAAACTCTCCTAAAGAGCAACATTATACCACGAATTGCAGCCTTGCATGAAATTTTGATCACTTAAACCCATCTTAAAGAGGCAGCAGCCACTTTCTGCTCAACGATGTCCTTTTCTCTCTCTCCATGAATGGTAATGCACTTACCTCTCAATAGTACCCCCCCCCCCCCCCCACACACACACACACACACACACACTCTGTCATTGTACCAGCCCAACAAAGCCAAATGAGGCTTGTAGGCACTTAGGAGAGGCAGCACCAATGAGGGGCCCTCTTTAAATAAACCTTGTGGAAAAAAAGTACAATGCTTTGTGATTATGCATTGGTTAGTTTAAGGCCATTTTCTGCTGCATTTGCTTCCCTTGTGGTGAAATACAAACAAAAACAAATGCTGGTGTGAGGGAGATTCCTTCCTTTTCCCCACAAATCTCCACATCGCCCCGGAAAATTAGCCATTACTTGCGGCACGCTGCAGACCTGAACAATGGAACCGCTGATATCCAGAGCTAAATTGCACCTACAGAGGAGACTCAGGAGAAGAAAGCAAGATGCAAAAAACCCCATTGGGTTTGCTCATAAACAATGATTAAGGCACCTCAAGTAGTGGCATGCCCACTCTTTGCCACTCACTTCGCACTACCGCCTAATTAGTTGGGGCTTTGCTTTTACTGCTGGCTTTAGTGTCATAAAATTAACAAGTTTCGCGAAAGAACAGGAATGGGCTCAAACTGTGGTGTGGGTTTAACAAGCTGCTCGTGGGTGAGGCTGTTTGTCTTGCACAAAGGAGAGTGTGCGGTCCCAACAGGCCAGCAATTGCAATGCCTCGACTGGGAAGAAGGAAAGGAAAGGAAAGGATTAGGACTCCATGTGGAGCCGTTTATCCCGAGGAATACATGAAGGAGCGATAAAGCTCTGGAGGGCCCCACATGGCCCTTAGACAGAACTGGTGCCAGGGGAACAGCTTACCATGCCTTGTGCCCAGCAGATGAATAGGATTTAGGTAAAAGTGGATTTTGCGAACTCTTCCCCTTCCATTCATTTTGTCTTGAGAAATACTGAACTGAACTTAAATAGGCGCAACTCGCAAAAAGCCTCACACACCCTTAGAAATTACAATAAAAGCATAAGCATACATGGACTTTGTTTCAAATGTAAAATTCCATTTTATAATATTATAAACTGGAAGCAAAAGGAAAACCTGTCAGCACGAGGCGCATAAGATTCTAAGATGTGGTTTGATTCAAACTTTTAAGTTTTGGGCGGCCAGTTGTTTCACTCAACCTCAAGTGGCATACTGCAGTCAGGACCTCTTGTTTTATTACGTTGTGTTTAAATCACGATTGCGTCATTTGGAGCCTTCCAGTTAGCTCCATTCATATTCCCATCAGTTCTGACCATTATTCCTGTTCCTGCTGAAAAAATAAACATCCCCACAGCGTGATGCTGCCACCAATCTGCCACTATGTTCAGTTTCTGTTTCCTCTCACCGTGGCCTCTTTAATTGGTTTTCAATATTGGTAAGTCTTTAATTCTAAAGCTCAAGTGGGTAAACCCCCAATATATCCCAGAAAGCTACGTTCTGTCAGCTGTATTAGATGCCATGCTCTGGAATGTGCCCAGGATTTTCACAGATTTTGGCAAAACTGCATTTCCTCACCATGCATCTTTTGACTTTAGGCGTATAATAAGAACATGCAATAGAGCTTTACCATTCTGTATTTTTGTTTACTGTGTGGTCGTTTTATACAGTCCTGGTTAAAGTGGCTGCTACCTTGATCATGTCTCCCTTGTATCATTCTCTGTACAGTTGTATTCATTGAACATATAATAATGCAGATTAAATTACACACAAACTGTATTTAGACGAGTTCTTAAATCGGTTGTTTGTACCGGATTTTATTTAGGAATATTAGAATAACAGCACACCTTTCAGATTTTATATTTGTATAAAAAGAGTTTAAAAACATGGATAATTGTCCTTCCAATTCACAGCCATACACTAGTTTGTATTAGTCTACCGCATACAGTTGTTTTAAAATAAAATCAAGCACTTAGTGATTACTTGGAGGTGGCATCTGTAAACAATATTCTTACCTGTTTTTTTTTTTTCAAAGAAACATCCACGTCTGACCGCCACTATGAAAAACATCGGTTGTAGGAAAACACTTTATTGACATATACATCTTAGTGAAATGTCAAGGAGGGCATCCAAAAGAGAAAGAATAACATTCATAATCAGTGTGTCTAAATTACAGCAGAGCCAGATATATGCTTATCCCTCTTTAACCTGTTTGGAGAATTTTCAGAACGGCTCTCTTTTTTTTTTTTATATCAAATAGTCAAACATTACTTGGCCTATTCTATTTCCTAAATAATTTTTTTTCCTTGTCTGGCTGCATATTAAGAGGCAGAACGTCGTTTGGAATGCTGGTTTCTATTTTTGAAATGTTCTGAAACGATGTTTGCATACATTTGCATAGCCAAGTGCAAATTGAGCCATGAATATGCAAATGCAGAGCTGATGTCTGTGGCAGCCTCCGCTCTGCCAGGTTTATAGAAGAATTCGTTTACACACACACATACACACATACACACCCACGCTTACACACTGACACATGCAGATTTTTCTCTCACCCCTTGCATCTCTGCATGCTCAGAGAGGACTGGTTGTTTAAAACATGATCCTAAAAATCATTAATTTGCTTGTATCGCCTTATTAAGTTGGTATTTTCTGGATGCTGTTTTCCTGTCGGGGAGCCAGCCTGTATGCTTTTCCATTGCCTCATTAGTGCATGAGATGGACTGCGTACTCTCACGAAGGTCCTCTTGCTGACACTGAGACCAGACACCAGCTCATGCTCAGTGCACCCGACCCCTCAGAATAAAGTCTGACTTTCTTTTTTTTCTTTTTTTTTTACTGCAACTGTGGGCATTTGCTCTGCCACCCTGTAAGCATCTCTCTTGCTTTTCCCTGCTGCCCTCTCTGTTGACTTTCTCCTTTCAACCTCCGTACCATCAGAGGTATTTGATAAGAAAGTTTTAAATAGAATTGTTGTAAGAACAAATAGTTTGCATTCAAAGACACCCAGCTTACTATAAGTCATATCGGCCAGCAAGGTCCACATCAGCACTTCATCCAGATTGCTTTTGGCTCTTAAGAAACAAAGCAAAATCCAAAACTCTTACAAGTCATTATTCATTTCCACATTAACATCCATCCAGATAAAAATTTGCATAGTTTAAATGCAATAAACAGTGAGATCTCTGCATAAGTCCTTAAAGAGTGCAACATTGTTTAGCAAGTTTTTATTTTCAGTTGTGTTGAGGCTTGTAACTCATAATAGCTGCATTAATTTCCATATCTGATGTCAAGATTTATGTAAACAAAAAAGCATCAATGAAATTAAAAGTGAGTACAAAGCCCCTGAGAATGCAGTCAAAAGATGCAAACATTCAAGGGCTTTATTATTTGCATCCAGTGTGCTTGAGACCTCACATATCTAGACTGTTGATGGTAAGATTTCATTGCATATCGGAAATATGGCTAATTCAACAGATGACAATGTCATACACAATTCTTTGAAAATATTGAGCTATAAGATATCTCTGATCCAATGAAAAAATAATTAGATACACCAATCAGTGAATTGATAATAAAACGTGCCTTAGTGACTGTATTTTTTTTTCTGATGGTTAAATTCATAAATTCTATAAAACGTTTCAGGACCTTATAGCACACCATCATACCATCCTGCATTCAATACCCGGTGCCTCGCTTCATTTTGGAGAGATGCAACAATAGTTGCAACCCATAAGAAAGGCAAGTATCCAACCAAATGTCAGTCTTACAGACCTATTTTAGTAATTGCTGAATACAGACCTGCCTTTATTTACATAAATCTTTCCTGGGCGTATTGGTAAAAACATGATACACTTTATTCATCCAGACCAGACCAAATTCATCTCTGGATGATAGTATTGTGACCAAATTAGAAAGTTATTAATTTACTAATTCATTCAAAAATTAAGGAAGAAAAGCAATGGTTTTGTCCTTAGAAGCCAAAAATGCATTTGACAGTTTCTTGAAATTATATAATAGCAACTTAAATATCCAATAGCAATAATTTTAAATGTTTTTTTATGGATGCAGACACTATATACAAACCCACAATAAGCAGTTATGGTGAACATATTTGTATTAGATTGACTCCCCCTGGAATGGGAAAGTAGACAAGAATGCTCACTCTACCCCTCATAAATGACTTATAAGGATGGTCTACTCTCTACCCTGTCTTTAAAATCAAGAACCATAACCATAATGACATTTTGGTGAAACACTGGCTCAGAATTCACACACAACACACATACACGAATCAAGACATAATTTTTTTATTTCAAAGTGCTGACAACACCACTTGAGAAGCTTAAAAGTGTACAAGTAGTCCTTAAGATCTGAATAAAATTAAAGGTAGAGTGGACGATTGTGAAATGTAGGTAAGAAACACCGAAGTCCCTTTTTGAATAACTGCATATGAGCAAGACCATTTTACCTGCTCTAGAGAGAGAGAGACTTTTAATCTTTTCTTTATTACTTCGCTTATCTTGTTTATTTATTTTTTATAAATAAGTTAATCAGTTATCCATTTATCTGTCTCCACTCTTCCTTGTGAGATTTTCTGTCTGTGATATCTTTATTTGTTATGTTTGAGAAAAAAAGACACTTTTTTTCTCAAACATAACAGGTTAGGGGTAGACTATATTAGAGCAATTATTGTCACAATTGGAACAATGAATGGATATGAGTATTGTGTTTCAGTGTCAAAATAAAACCTCACTTCAAAAGAAGGTAATTTCCTTGTAAAAACAAGGAGAGCGTTACAAAAAGATAGCAAAAGACCTGAATGTTTCTAGAGATACTCGGCAGTTGGAAATGTAGTCCACAAGTTTAAAGTTAAAAGGAACAGTCCACCTTGATGTGGTAGGAAAGGAAGCTACAGCTGGCTGCCATAACATTATCTATGAGGCTAGTTAAAACTATCAATTGACTGAAAAAGACCTGTAGCACGACTTGATGGCAGCAGCCACTGAGGTCTCAGTTTCCACAGTAATGCACTAAATGCTGAAGAAATCCAAGGCTGAACTCCAAGACACACATCTCTAATGACCCAAAAGCACAAGAAAATGCTGGTCCAATTTGCTCCCAAATACATAAAAAGCCCAAAGAGGATTTGGGGTTTCTGCAGTGCAGAATCCAAACTGGAACATTTCAGGCCTATGGATTTGTAGTACTGTATGTCTATTGTAGGAAGAATGATGCATATGCTGAAACGAGCACTGTGCCCACAGTGAACCATGGCAGAGGCTCAGTGATGATCTGGGGCTGCTTGGCTTGTTCTTGAACTTGAAATGATCAGCACCGTGTGGACAAAATGATGGATTCAGTCAAGTATCAGTAGATCCTTGTACAAAAAATGCCATGCTGTGTGTGAGGAAGCTGAAGCAGTGCCATTTGTCGACCTTAAAATACGACAAGAATCCCAAACACACCTTTGTCCACCCAGGCCTGAATTTAGAAGATGCCCTGAAAAGTATCAGTGGACAATGCAATCACTTGACCGGAAGTCTATAAAAAATCTTTGGTGTTTTTTTTTTTTTTAAATATCCTCTGCACTAAGCATACCAAAAAATATGAATGATCTAGGACCTTTGTCCTGGAGGAGCATGCTAAGATTTCTCAGGAATGCTTCAGGTATCTAGTGTCTGCTTTTAAATCATGTTTTATGTAGGTCACAACAGCAAGGAGGTGGCCTGCTAGGTAAGAACAATGCTTGTGATGAAGGAGCTGACTAATTCTGGGATGGGGTGGTCCTTAAAAATGTAAATTTGTGTTTAACGTAGAGAAACCACTTGATTTGACTCATTTGTTGCAAACAGCTGATAGTTTGTATTTGGCTGTGATACTCACAGATTAACAATTGAACAATGTTGAACAATTCCAGGGGCAAATGTATGTTATTATCTATACATAGAAGTGCACATCTAGACTTTAGGGTGTGACTAACAATATTCTTTTTTAAGTATTTTAAAATGACTTACCTGCTTTTAAAACATTGGTAACACCAATGGAAATTTATTCATGTTTGACACTTTGATTTTTAGGTGTTCTGGATAGAAAATGTGACAATATTTGGCTTAAATGCAACCCGGTAAGCTTCTAATAAGAAAAAAAAAATCAAATGTCTACAGAAAATCTCTGAGTAAGCCTAATGAATCATTTCTCTGCCGCTTAGGTGGATTTTCAATGGTCCTGTGATTAGAGGTGGTCCAACATTTGTAATCCTCCACGCAGACCTTGATGGCTTCAGTTGCGTTTTTTTAGCTGATTGGCGCTGTGTCTGTGCCCAGTGTTATTGGATAAGGGGCAAAACAACTGTTTAATTAGCGAATAGGGGGACAGGAAAACAAACCTTGCATTTAAGTTTTCAATTAACCCAATTAGGGGCAAATGGATGAGCAGTCACAGATACAATGGGAGCCGTGTTGCTGGCAAGGCCCGCCTTTACTAGTGCACTTAAACGTGTTTGTAACATCTCAGAGGTTTTTCTCGCTATTCTCTGCCTCAATTTCAGATCTCAGTGGGGATTCCCAAACAAAGCCGACAAAATCTGCACATGTACTCCAGAGAAATTATGCTAATGAGGGTGAAACAAAAAAAAAAGAAGAACCTTATCATGACGCTCCATTCCCCTGAGCACCAGATTAAAAACTCATTCATTTGTTAAATATTTGACACATTTATGCTTGAGCTCTGAGATTAGGGATTTGCAAAGTTCTTCATATCAACTTGTGTGGGAGAAATACCCCCTCTGATGCTGGCAACGGCAAACTGGCACATTTACAGGGGGACAGACAAATTCATCTATGCGGATAAGGACATCATTTCCCGTCTAATATGCGCCAAGCTTGCTCTTTAAAGACTATTCTGTGCATGTGTTTGGTAATTTTCTATGGTAGTGCAGAGGCTTACTACAATAGTGCAGACCCAAAGAAAAAGTGTAATCTTATTATTCGTACAAAGCTGATTTATTTATCATTGTCCAAGTGCAGAGCTTGCAAGCTACACGGGCCACATTGTCTAATTCGTTCAGCCTAAAGATGTTATATCACTAAAGCATTGGTACTGAACTCTTTTAAATCTAATAGCTAAAGATGTAAATATTCAAAACAGATCAGTTGTTTATTCCTTAGGTTAGCTTGTAAACTACATACAAAACTACTCAACAAAGAAGAAAGCGATGAGAGAAAACGTTGAAGAAGTAATGCAGCAGGGCACAAAGCCATTACGCCTACACCAAAAATAATTCATGGGGGACAAAGCAGCTTTACAGCTTCATTCCTGGATAAGAATGAAAGGAGTTGGGGTTGGGGTGGGGGGGTGGGTTGTCATTGGGGGAATCAAGAAAAGACGAGGGAGGGGGTGGCATAATTAGATGATCACAAACTGTACCAACGGATCCGTTTTCACTCTGTGGTCCAAATTACAAACCGTCATATTTTTTAAGTCATGCTGACATTCTTTCGTCCCCGGCAGCTGCCAAGAACAACCAAAGCTGGGCTTGTCTTGGCGCCTGATCAAAAAGAAGGACCGAGCTCGAGTCACACAGCAACTGAAAACATTTACACAGCTGGGACCCTCGAACCCTGAGGCCGCGCTGCCTTACTGCCCGGACCTGTGCTGGGGCTTGAGGGTGGAGCAGGCCGGGGGTGGATGGGGGGGGGGGGGCGTTGGAGACCAGGTGCTTCTGGGGGAATGTCGGAGTTGTAGAGATGGGGCAAAGGGTAACAACTGAGCTCGGTTCCAAAAGTCATGTTGTGTTTACGTCCACTTTCATTATGATGAAAAGACCAAAAGTGTTGTGTACCAGCGTGTGCCGGTGAACACACAAATGCACATGTTCATATTTAGGTAAACCAGCTGGAAAATAGGTAGTGACTGCATTTTGGTTTTCCTCTTGATTTCAGCTATGTGTACCCAAACGTCTATTACGGGGATTGTTTCTGTTTGTAAAGCTGTATTTGCTTGTTGACGCTTGGATTAGAGGCATCCCCTGCACTGGATCATGGGAAGTCTGCTCCGGAGTCTACTCATTCTACCGATGAACTAAATGCAAACACCAGATGAGCCACATATTTATGCATACATTCAAGCCTGGTCCCACTCCCAACTCTTCCCATATGGACTCTTGGCCAAGACCCTTTGGTGTCACATTACATTGCAGTGTGTTGTGTACATTTCGCCATTATTTTGTTTGCCAGAGCATAATCAATTTATTCTGGTGCCAAATGTCTATGAGGGCAAGCTACGAGAATAAACAATAACCTAACAAAAGATTCAGCCCTAAATCTTGTTTCACTACTACAACCCTATCCACTTTATTTGCACATTGCCTTCATTTATAATGCCGCTGTAGAAGCATTCATACTCCTTGAACAGCTTCACAGTTTCTCACATTAAAACCACAAACTTCTATGTATTTTATAGGGACTTTGTGTTATAGTGCAACACAAAGTAGCACATTGTTTTGAAGAGGAACAGAGAAGACCAGTTGTTTTACATTTTATAAACAATCTGAAAACAGTGGTGTGCATCTGTATTCATCCTTTATCTGTTATCCCCCAAATAAATCCAGCGCACCCGGTCACCAGAGTTTCATTTAATCTCAGAAAAAATCCAGCTGTTCTGCAAAGTGCTCAGAGGTTTGTGAGAAAACATTAGAGAAAAGAGAAGCATCATGAAGACAAAGGATGCATAGCATGACTCCAAATCTACTAAGACATAACCATCCGCCTAATTTGAAACTGAAGGACAGCATTAGCCAGAGAGGAAGCCAAGAGGTTAATAACTCAGGAGAAGAGCTCCACAGCACAGGTGACAGAATCCGTCAACTCTGCAAATCTATTTGCTATGAAAGGTTGGCGAGAAGACAACCAGTGATAAAACAAATCCAAAAGAAGTCATATTTGAAGTTCGCCACAAGAGCCAAGAAAGGCTTAAATTTATTGCAGATAAAAGACAAAAACTAGCTGAAACTGAAAAATAAAATAAATGTTTAAACCAAATATCAAACTTAGATCTTGAGATCTGAAAATTGATAAAATGATTTAAAATTGTTTTAATTTATTTACAATTACAAAGTTTATTTTCACTTGAAAAATTATTTAATTTGGTTATTTTTTATTTCATAATTTTGTGTTTTAAAATTTTTTGCTGCTGGTTTCAGTTTCATTTTTTTTTTTTTTTTTCAGAATAATCGATTTTTGTTATTTTTGAGTTTAGTCACAACCTGAAGGGGGATGGGGCATCAGATGTCAGTGGTGAAGTTAGTGTCCACTCCTATCAAGTTGTGTTCCTGAAACATGGGAAGTTTAAACAGTTTTATGGTTAAGTTTCAGATTTCATATGAACTGTATTTACATATATGTTTGCTAAAATAACAAAATATTGACAATATTGCTACAATGGTATGGCTTAGATATTCAGGTGCAACATATATGTTGATTTTAAATGTTGAATCATACTGACCACCATGAACCAAGGAGTAAACATTATCATCTATAACCACAAGAGGGCGCTTCAGGCTTGTCAAAACTATATGCTGCTCTTGTACCTCTTACAAATTAATTGAATTATTAACTTATAGACAACAAGACACAACATATGTTTGTGTATTCTTTCGCTCTTTCAGTATGAATTCACGTGGCAGAGCATTGTGTGGTGCAGTTCAAAAGGAGAGCCCAGGCTAAGACAGAACCCGGGTATTGGGCTGTCCGTGAAGCTAATGACAGCTAGTGTTAGCTTACAGCTCTGTTGCCTGGGCAGTTTACAACTTCAGTTTATCATACTGTTAGCTTAGCACGTAGCACTGCTACGCTCACGGTCTAATTTCACCGTAATTTTTACCGTGACGGCTCGTTACGCTGAAATACACTGACAAGAACTTTCCAGTATGAAGTTAGTGGCTTGTTATGCTAATTTACCCCATTCAACCTCCCATGTATGTTTCATATCATTCTGCCAATTGTAGATGCAGCTGTGAACCAGTTTTTAGTTTGGATTGTATGAAATAAATGTATAAATAAATGTGATTTATAGTCTGGTGTGACTTATGTACGTTTTTTTCCCTCTTTTTAACTGATGCGACTTATATTCTGGAGCGACATGTAGTACAAAAAATACGTTACATATTTGATGGCCTAGTCAAAGTCCATGCATGTATCCATTGAAAATCTGCAGAAAGATTTGAACATTGCTCTCCAATGTGATTAAGTTTGGGCTACGCTGAAAAAAAGAATAGACTAATTCTCTATTCACCAGATAGGCAAGGTTGGTAGGAACCTAAAAAGACTAAGAGCTGCATTGCTGTGAAAGGTGATTATACAAAAAATTGACTCTGGGATGTTTTTTTTACAGCACTCTAAAAAAAAACTTCTATTATTTTCATGATTATACATGACATTGCGTTTATCTGTTGTAGTACAAATAAAATGAACACAAACCCTTGTACAAGTAACCTTGAAATTATTTTTTTCTTAACAACAAAATGTTTCACTGCATATTGCACAGTCATAAAACAGAAATATAATATGATTTTACTCTGGCTCTCTTCCCTTGTCAGCAGTTCAACACAGATGGTAGATTAGCACAAACTTGCTTGCATCAAAATGAAAAAACCTGAAGCAGAGCATCCCCCCCCCCCCAAAAAAAAAAAGAAAAAAATGCTTACCTTTTACTTTAGTTTGGTGAAAGTTTGGAAAAATGTCATTGCCTTAGTATCAAAGGATTCTAAGGGCTTGTTCCTAAACTGGACATAATTTCTACCATGGAGGATCTTTCTTTTTTCATCTGAGCGAATATTGAAGAGCTGGAGTTAGTTTCAAGTTGAACTCTTCGGTTGTTAAATCTATTCCAGATGAGACTAGAATAGGTGAGTGGCATTTGCGCAGGAGAAATGTTTGGCGAAGAGAGGTAGCATGTTTGGGACATGGTAGTAGGGGTGGAGGGGGAGGAACGGGACCAATGAATCCAAGATTGTGTTGACCCCTCACGACCTCATCCCAGTAACTCAGAAACCCCAGAGCAACAATGACATCACTCTCTCATTCCAAGACAAAGAATCAAAGCGCTGCTGTGCTAGAGCAGCACACTGCGTGCATGCACACTGAACTATTAGACCCTGCTTTAAATGTGTGTTTGTGCATGAGAGCAGTGATGACCATAGAAATGTGAGAACAGTGGGTGGGAACATTTTCAAAAGTAGAAACAGACTGGATTTTGAGGTGTATATGCTTACCAGTTATTTTACACTTGATCTCCTCCTGAATTCTACTCAGTGAAAACAATGACATGAAATGATATTTCCATAAGCCTTTGGCTTTTACATGTTATAATTTTTTCTTCATACCTATGTTTCCACTGTGCATACGCTAAGAAAACACAAGTCTGCTGTATTTCATAATTTATGATCCCAAAAAGTGAGAAGACTTGAATATATCAACACCACAAAACACCAGACACCACAAAAGTAATTTATGGGTGGTCTGTGCATTGGCTCTAGAACTACTATCACTATTACAAATTAATACCGGCAAATCACAGCGAAGCCCATAATAGACCACTGGATCTTTTCCATGACTCCATCTCAATAAGTCTGTATTTATTTTTGACTCCATACTTCACATTTTGCTTGTTTCTTTAAACAAAATTATCTTAAATAAAACAACAAATAAGTAGCATTGTTTTTCCTATTCTACATCACTCTCTTTATAATTACAGAGAGTGACCCCTCACGGCTAAACTGAGAGCTGTTTTCAGTCCAAAGCAGAGCAGAATGTGACTTAACTCAAGCTAAGCTAAACCCACTCTCTACCCTGCAGTAGATCAGCAGGTCAGTGACGTACTTTGTCCTTATGATGCATATGGAAGTTTAATGCAACAAACCTCATATAGCTTCTCAGTGTTCTTGACCTACAAAATAAAATTACAAAAAATCAATCCAACAATCTTCTAAAGGAGACATGCACCACATTTTTCGGACTATAAGTCATACTTTTTTTCATAGTTCGGTCGATCTTGTGACTTATATTCAAGTGTGACTATAAATTTTAAATAGTAAATCATACTGACCAGCATGAACCAAGTAGTAAACATTACTGTCTATAGCCGCAAGAGGGCACTCTAGGTTTGTGGACACTATATGCTACTCCTGTACCACTTAAAATTAATTGAAACATTAACTTATAGACCACAAAGACTAAACACGCTGTTAGACAACAACTTTCAGTGTTACCTGTGGTTACGCTGAAATGTGTTGATGAGATCCTTGCCGGTTGGAGTTGCTGGCTAGTTATGCTAATTTAATCCATTCAACCTCCCAGATATTGTTTATATTATTCAGCTGATTGTGGATGCAGCTGTGTAATTGAATAAGTTCCCTTACCAGATCAAATGCCAGTTTTTAGTCTTGGATTGTGTGAAATAAATTTCTAAATAAATACGACTTTTATTCCGGAGCGACTTATAGTCCGAAAAATATGGTTATACTGCATGTGCACATATTCAACTAATCTCCAGTGTAAATGTCTTTTGGTGTACAGTGTATGGAGAGTGTTGAAACCAGTGGTTTAAGTGAAAAAAAAAAGGCAAGGGCCAGTACTTCCCTTGATGTCATACAAATATGGAAAGGAAACATGGGTCATATTTTTATGTAGATCTAATGCTCTATGGATCAATTGTTTTATTGTTTGGAAATAATAACAAAAAACAACAATAAAACAACAAAGCCAGTTCTAAATCAAATTCATAAGATTCAATTTCAACGTGTTACGAAGCCATGGTTATTAACTTCAAGCCACATGGCCTTAACATGGACATAAAAAATAACATTAGAAATATATATATATATATATATATATATATATATATATATATATACGTATATTGTGGGCAATTTACTGATTATATGTTGGATGTATAAAGTGAAGAAGCCCTTCTGAAATAGAATAACACTATTATCTTTTTGTGTAGATTGAACTGTAAAAATAAATGTATTCCTGGGAAAATCTTTAATTACTTAGTAAGTATCTGCATAAAGGTAAATAGATGTTACAGTGCCTTATATGGTTAAATCTTATACAAACTAAGATTGTTAAATTTTACTTATCCATATATGGCTAAAAGCAGGAGATTAAACAGTAGACTGAAATGTCTAAACTGTGTTACCATGTAATATGACACTAAGGATCGTTCACAAGGATTGCGATATTTGTGTTCATGTAGCTTAGTTAAATGTAAGGTGAAGTTACTGAGGTATGAACAATTCATACTCTCCTGGAAGACAGTAAATGAAGACCATGTGATATGCTGAATCAGTGGTTATTCCTGAAATCTGTTGAAAAGGAAATAACCTTCCTGTAAGCTTAAAACAGCTTAGCGTGTCTTCCACTTCTATTCATACCACAGGTTGGCACATTTGGTGAATTACAACACCGCTGTCCTCTAACCAAGACAGAGCGGTAAACAACAGTAAAAAAAGTCAGGTGGGTAATGAAGTGTAGATTCCCACTGCAGGATTATTACAAATAACATTTTTCAATAGCACTGTGAAGAATAAAAGCTGCCAGTTCTACTTTGTGGGAATTTGGGTCAACGGTGTCACAGAGAATGAGCAACTTCTGACAGATTTTGCTTTAACCGTGACTACATTCACTTACCCAAACTACTTCTCTCTCCCTGACTGCCAAATGATGTGACCATTTAATAATTCTTCCCTTTGGTGTTGACTAGGATGATGGTGACTGTATTGACTATACTGCAGGTGCATGTAGAATTTGGGGGTAAGATGCAGGGATCTTCCAGGAAACATTGTTAGGATTTAAAAATCATCTTAATGGAACTCTCTACTAAATAAAAGTTATTTTGTTACTCCAAGATCTTTGAGCATGAAGTCTGTCCATTCCAGTCTATTCTTGTCCTCCTCAAAAACAGGTCCAAAATCTTTTATTCTTTCTAAAGAAAGAATTAAAGGTTTGGATTGTATCCTCTTGAAAGACCAAGTTATTGGTCAAGTTGTCGTTCTGTAATGAAAAGTAAATGTTTTTCCGTTAAAAGTAGGCTGATGCCTAGTTTCAAAAGATTAACTTGTGAAAATGCTAAGATACAATGGAAAACAGGATCATTATCTTTCTGAAAATTCAATATGCCCAAAAGTAACTGCATCAATTTGATTTGTTGAATTCCACAGAGAAGTGCTTTTTCACCATACCCTGCCTGCAGTTGACAATAATGTTGACATTAATTACATCACAATTCACAGGAAGGGTTATGTTTTCTTTCACACGAACAAAATAGAAGATACTAGTTTAGAAAAATATTTTGTTTAGTGTGGACAGAGGTTTGTACAAATACAATAGTTAAATAAATGTGTCTCTACAAACCCTGCTGTTTTCATGCCGTCGCTGACTCCGCAGCAATCATACTTGCTCGTCCCGAGCAAGTATGAGGCGACAGTGGAAAGGAAATACTCCCTTTTATCTTCAAGAAACCTCCAGAGGAACCAGGTTCAGTATCAACAGTAATCCACTATGACTGACAGGGGAGAACGGAAAGTCACTGAACCAGAAATGAACTTGAAAAACCTTTACCTGGGAATGAGATGTACTCATGGTCTCAAATGACAACAATTTGTGACATGTCTAATGGTGCAAAAAGCTTTTCTTTGTAATGCTAAATAACTCGGCAGAGACTGTTCACCTCAAAATAACAGCCTCAGCATGCCCAACATTTCATTTGATTTTCACTTTCCGTAGACAAGTGTTATGTAAATATTAAAGGACCTTGAAATTGGAATATGCTAATTGTGATAAGTGTGTGATTGGTTTGATATTGCTTTACGAGCTATGTGGTCTTTAATAAAGCGACAATGTGTTTAGTTCCAAATCATGCAGAAGATGCACGCTGAGCTGTCTAAAGCTGGCAGAATGGACTGTTCAATTAGGGAGCAGATTTAAGATAAGAGTGTTGATTCCCAGGCCCAATTAATTAGCACAAGAAGAGAGGAGAGGCAGCCAGAGAGCAGGGGGGAGATTTAAGCGGAAGGTGCCCACCAGGGACTTGCTCTCCTGCTCCTACCTTCTCACCCATACTCTATGCTCTATTTGCTTCCCTCTCCTGCTAATTCATTTGTTCACTCTTTTGACTTCTAGCTCACCTTACGGTCTCCCTGTGTCATTAGCAGTCTTTTAAAGCCCAAGACACAAAAGTAATTGTATGCTTTTGATAGCAAAACCTTGCCCAATTTGTGCTCAAAAATACATAATTCTGTTAAAATTGTTCTCATTAGGCCAGTTTGACAAGAAACTAGTTGAACTTTGTGTGGAAATATGGCTAAAATATATTTATCTCCTCTTATATGGAGCCTGTTCTTCAGCGTTCACAAAATCTACTTGCTTAATGCAATCAGTGTTGCCTTTAGTTCGTGTTGATGTGTAATAGATACAGCGTTTCTGCTTACAAAAAAACACCTTTTTGTCTGGAAGCTGACTCCAGACAAGGTTGATTAAAAGCTGGTAACATCTTACCATCAGGAAATAACTCTGAGCACTTCTATTTAGTAACAATCCAGATTGGTTGGGCCAGGAGACTGACTGTAATTGCTAGTTTAAGTCCACGGCAACATCTACTGTCTTAAAACCTTTCCCATCTCAAAAACACCATATCAGCTTATGCAAACGCCATGTTATGAATCTTTAAACAGTCTTCATGCTTATATTGCCCATTTATTTTCTAAGAAGGCACAGCATTTCCAACCTTAGTAGGAATTGATGCGCCAATGAGCTTTCTCTACTGAAAACATAACATGTAAAGTATTTGCAGTCATAGTAAATACAGTAAGACAGTGAAAAAAATCAACAAAAAGAGTATTCACCTAAACACCCATAAAAATGTTTATTTCATTTTTTTAGGGTTGGATTGTTTGGGCTTATATGGGTTATGTAGTGTAGTATAAAGAAACAATGCTTGAATAATGCTACCATTTAAAAAAAGCTGAAGGGGACAGAAACAAAATCTACCTACACAATAAAGTAAGGGGGGAAATGTGAAGGCGTCACCCAAATCTCATAACCAGCTTCTTACTCCATCAGGCTACACCACATTTTAGCATGCATCTGAATGGTTTGATTTGTTAATGGTGTAAAGACTCAGGCTATTTTGTAAATAACCAATGTGAACATGAAGATAGTTTAAAGGTTCATGAAGCACTATTAAGCTTTTGAAACTTGAGTTGTTTTAAGATGGTAGAAGTCCACTCTGGGCATTGGACCCAGAGTGGACTATAGCTGTAAGATTCACCCACGCTGATCAAATAATTAGAATCTATAGTAAATGAGGACACCAAGAAGGTTAAGCACTACAAGTACGGTAAGATATTAACTACCTAAACCTGTTTATTATTTTTAAATACAAATCCTGAGCTTTCCATTTTAGTCTGACCATTTGCCACATGTATTACTCATGAGGTTTTAAGTTTTGCTCTACATATTTATTCAAAACTGAAACATACAATACAATACGATACATTTATTCTATGTAAATATTGTTTGACAATTATGAATTTCAGGTGTCGCCTTATGGTATGTGACCAACTTGATGATATATATGTCTATAATGTTAGTAGTTGGGTATCCTTTGTCCTGTATTTCATTTGTCCTTTAATGATATTTGAATGAATTAATTGGAAGCCTCTTAGATTAGTTTTTGATGTTGCTGGACCCTTCCTCCAGGCTAGTAGCACAACAGTAGACTGGAAACCAATTACTTCTAACTTAAAAACACCACTCAACAGCATATATATTTATTATGGGGCATAGCCAATACTTACGATGGTTTGCCAATAAGAAAAGGCTGTGAATATATTGTGCCTGGACCCATGACTTCCCCAGTCCAGTGCTCCCACCCCCAGCCTTCCCTGCTTGAATGTCACAGAGCTAAGAGTATTACCTCCACAGCCCTGCGGCCATCTATCAGAGCACAGTTAGACATCAATAACAGAAGTTCATCCCAAAACTCTAAAATGACCTGGTCAGAAAGAGGAAAAAATAAAAACTAATCAATATTTGACCCGAGTGGAGGGACTAGTCCTCATTTCGCTGTATGAATTTTTGATGCATCTGCTGCTTAAGCTCCACACTATCAATTACGAGATAAACAGGGTCTGGGTGATTGTTGTCATGGTGCACAGGGCTGCCATCCAATTAGATCTTGCTCCGGCTAATGTGTTAATATCTTACATAATTGGTGTTGGGGGCCATTTTTTCCCCCTTTCTCCCTCAAATGCCAAGCTGATCCTTATAGAGACGAATAGTACGCTATTAGCAGAATCTTATCTGGGTGAAGTAATATAGATGAAACAAACAGTGGACAATTTGAATATCTGCTTCCTTAAACTACCCTTTTTCTGTTTCATTTTCTTATCAAACATTTTGAACAAATAACTTCATGGCAAAGTTTTTTTTTTTTTATCTTTTAATTTTAACTTTTAAAAAGCTCCAACACTAGCTTTGTTGTCAGTATTTAGAAAATAAAGAACAAAAGATAAAACTTTAAAAGACTTGGAGAAAAAAAATCAAGCATGAAGACCTTCTAAACCAGACACAACAAAGGAAAGAATAGTTGGATAAAGCAGAATAGAAGTCAGACAAGAAGAAGAGGGAAAGGGAAGAAAAAGAGAGAAGGGAGCGAGGGATGAGACGGCTGCCTGGAAAGACGATTAGTATTCATGCGGCGTGGTGCTCCAGAGAGGATTAATGGACTCTGATGCCTAATATCCTGGAGAACAATTAATTTGCCCACAGTTTTGTCATGGTTGAAAGTCAAATGCTGGAACAGATCGATGCGCACAGCCGCCAGTGAAATCGCGGCAGCCCCTTCTGCCAGGCGCAGAATTTTAATTTCATCATCATCATTTTCCCCGGCTGCCACCCTCGACGAAGCTGTCCATGACATGGCTGAGAGGGCCGCCACATCCCGACAGCCAGGGTGCACAGGCACACACGCAGAGACACACACACAACTAAAAAGCAGAGTAAACACGCAAACAGGCCACACACTCATATTCACATGTTCAGCGATGAACTACCATCTATAGGCAAACAGTTCACTCACACAAATAGAAATACGGATGTAAAAGCCATTACTCACACAGTGAAAATGCTTTTTGAAAACTTTCAGGAAATTAAAATATGGGATGTGGCTCATAAATAGCCTTCTGCCCTTAATCCTGCTCATATTGTATTCACATCAAAGCCACAAACTTCAATATATGTTATTGGGATATTATGTGATTGACCAGCAAAAAGTAATACATAATTGTATTACAAAAATTCTTTTAGATAAAGTTGTCACCTAAGCCCTGAAACGTTTGCCCATTCCTTAGTTCTCGCTTGGTCAGACTGGAGTTAGGAACATCTGTTTTTCGACAGTGCCTCAGTGCCTAACCCTATCTTTAATCCTTCTTAGTTGGATTTTGACTTTGATTAGGCCATTCTAATATGTGAGTTTGTTTTTAAACCGTTCCATTGTAGGTTTTGGCTGTAAAATGAGGATTCTTGCGTTGCTGGACTCTAATCATACAGCCGCAGTCTCAAGTCTTTTGCAGCCTCTAACAGGTTTTGCTAAGGCATGTCATCTACAGTATGTAGGTCCATTCATCTTTCCATCAACTTCCCTTGCCTGTCCCTGGTAAATAAAAAATTCACAGCATGACGCTACCACCACAATATTTTATTAAAGATATACTGTCTTCAGGATATTGGTTTACCACCTAATATAAAGTTCAGTTTTAGACCAATCTTACCAGAGCACCTCCATTATTACTGTGACCCCAACATAACTTGTGGCAAACTGCAAACATGACTTCTTTCTGTCAATTCAGGCATCCTCTCAGCAGACTGTAATCACTAACAAAGTGACTTCTAAAACCATTTGGTTGCACTGGATTCAAATTTGGGGTATCAAATAAAGGTACTGAAAAGATATACATGCAACACTTTTTCCACACATACCGTATAAAAAAACCCATATATATATACATATATATATATATATATACATATATACATATATATATATATATATATATATACATATATATATATATATATATATATATATATATATATATATATATATATATATATATATATATATATATAAACAGTATATCATTTTGATTCCACCTGATATTTGTGCAGTACTTAATGCGGGTCTTCAGAATAGGTCACAATAAAATAAAAGTCTTGGTTTCGAATGTGACAACATAAAAAACATCAAAGTGGAGTAAACAGTTTAGCAAAGCACTGTACATAGTTCAAACTAAATCTGCTTTACGCGTCAGTTTCATTTATAGCACTAACAGGGGTCCTTTAATAGTGTTTAACTCTGCATTTAAACATTGTATATGCACTAAAAACAAACAATACAGACCTTCAGAATCACTATTTCATATCACCATACCATGTCTCATAATCAAATCTGCATAAACATACAATCCTAGGAGTGGACCTTCTCTAATGACATCACAAGCACAGAAGCATGTCGAATACACTGTCAGCAACACGGATCGTCAGAGGCTGCAAATATTTCATCAGAGATGCAGATGAGTCAATTAAAGATATGTAGAGACACAGTGAGATCATGCCTGGTACCCCCCTTTATTTGTCTTCTGGCTTCTTTGCCTAGTTCAAGGATATTCTCTTTAGCACAATAATGCAACACAAAAGAGAGGGGGGCAGGAGACAATCAGGAAGCCAAATGACACAAAAATAAAAGGTGTTAGGGAACATACACCTCTTTACATGAGCTAGCATTAGCTGAACCGTAACTCTCATTGCATATCGGTGTCATTGGATTGTTAAGCTTTTAGACGATATTTGTTAGAAAGAAAATCAATGGCATAATGACAAACTTTTAAAATGTTATACTGTGCTTTCCAGGTGAAATATTAGCTCTTTTACTTATTTAATTTTATTTAATGACAGCCTTTCACAATGACTCTCTACACTCATACTCAGTTCATTATTATCATTGAGCACTTGGCTTTATTTCCATGTTTTTTGTCATATTTACCCTCTGTAGGGAAGAGAAAATATGTAGACATCGTATGAATTATTAAAGGTGCTGGTGCTAATTTATTTAATGAATTAAGAAGAGTCCGGTGGGGGGTATTTCAATAATGGAGCACTGTTAGCAGTGTTTTAATAAGGATGGCACACACTGATTGGGTAATTACATCTCAGATCTCCCCATGCAGCTTCACTCCCACATGGGGAGGAAGCAGTGTGACAGTGGAAAAGTCGTCTGGCCTCTGTATTTCTCTTGAAACTCACATGGTGACATGAATCCCCTCTCATTGGCCTCCCATTAGAGGCTGAATTTGGTGGTTATTGGATAAATGAATGCAAAGAATAATTTATTACCAAGTGAATGTTTGTTGATGAGATAAGATAAGATAGGACTTTTTTTATCTCACAATGGAGACATGTATATCAACTGCATCAGCTCATGTAAAAAATAGTTAAGAAACAAAATTAAGAAAGAAGCTATGTAGATAAAATAAAAAACAAAAAACAAATCAAAAAACATTAAAAAAATGTATATGAATATGAATATGCAGACAAATCCCAACATACATATTCCATACACATTCACAGACTTACTCATGTCTGTCATTGTATGTTTATATGGGAGAAATGGAAACCTGCATACTCATCTACATTGTATACACCCATCTTTGTTCGACCATTGAAGTTTCAAATGTTGAGAAGAAGCTATTTTAATATGTAGCCTCCTAAATTTGTATAAATTCAGAATAGTCCGACCTGAAGGCTAAAGCTAACAGCTTGTTTGAGTGGGGCCAAGATCAAAGTGGACTTCTGTCATTCTAACTCCAATCCATCAAACATAATATAAATATGTCCATCTATCCTACATCCATTGTTTATTCCTGCTTATCCTTACAGGTTTTTGTCTGCCATTGGGCAAGAAATTACACAACCCCAGCCAATCACAGAAAGAAGTTTCAGTAAATGGTAATATTATTTAAACCAAAGTCACATTTGCAACTGTGGGTGTTTACTGAGAACCCAATGAATATTTATCATAGAAAGGCAAAGCAATTTTAATTATAGTGTAGTAATAATTTTTAATGATTTTTACATAGCTTTTTTTTATGTCACAGTTACTCTGACCGGAAATGCTTTAAATATTTGGTTCCTAGTATGTGTTTCCCGGCAAAGATCAGTAGTGGCACACCGCCTCCCAATCTGTTTCCTGTATAAACAGGCATTAACTTCTTTGTAAATAATCAACTCATGAGAACATAATGGACAATTTTATAAAACAGTGTTGGCATAAATCTGGGACTTTTTTTAAACTATTATTAAAAAATAGTGGAAATTCACTCTGATCTCGGTCCTTCTTGGATTAGCTGTTGGCTTTAGCCTCCAGAATCAACTAATCAAGATGTGAGATATCTACTGCAGGTAAGATATTAACTGTTTAGAAACCTTTAACAGAACCTCACTTCAAAGTCCCTGAGTTGTCCACTTAAAGTAACATTATAACAAAATATTCACAGAGCAATACAGAACTCACACCTTTTTAGTAAACTGTTCAGTCTTTTTTTTCATTTGTTCCTCCTTGTTCTTATTTTTAAGCTCTGACTCTCCATTTATCGTTGTCTTTAGATTTTTCTTAAGACTGAGCATTGCCAGCAGAGCACTGATATCAACCATTGACATGTGTGTTAGTAAAATGTGATGTCAAAAAATGCATCTTTTTTATCTGTAACATCAGTGGAAAGATTCGTGCTAAAGACACACACACAAATGCTTCTGTTTTGCCAATAGCTCCTAATCTTACTTACAGGGGCATTGTAATTACATCCATTTATAAAGAGTCTGTGATTTGACTTGTGGAGGTTTTTGTGCAGAAATATGTAATAGTTATTCATTAAAAATATCGTCATCATAATTTGTAGTGCTTAGTTAAATTACATCATCTGAGTGATTTGATATTTAAAGGGACAGTGTGTAACCAATTTGGTTTTTAATTAGCCAAAATCAAGTATTGCCTTTATAAATACATATTCTGGCAAAGCCTAATAACCTCACATGAAAAATGAAAGGTTTCTCATAACTTAGAATTAGTATTTTATAAATACATAGTGTCGGCGCACCCACCGGGAGGCGGCATGTTGCATTCCTATTTCTGATTTCAGAAGCCGAAAAGGGACAAACTGTCGCGTTTTCCCTGTCTGTCTTCTATATGAAGATGCGCTGTTGGTAGTGGAGGAGTAGAAAACAAGCAAAGATGGCCGTAGCTCAATCTATTTGCTGTTTTCTGTTGAAATGGAGGTTCAATCTGAAAAACTCACAGAGAAAGAAATGGCAATTAGAAGGATTTTATTGATACAATATTTTAAGTCTTTGGCGCTTAGACCTCGGCAGGAACATTAATGCTGAATTATACTTTAATATGCATAAGTAGATGTATGAGAACAGGGATGTTCCCCCCCAGGTCTGAAACTGGTGGTGGAGTGGAGATAGAAGAAGTTTGTTCAGTCCATATGGTGATCTGTTTAAGATAGATGTCCAGCTTGATAAACACAGGTTTGCATGAACTGTCCATGATGAGCAAGCTTGAAGCGACTGTGGAGAGGAAAAACTCCCCTTTGGGAAGAAACCTCTGGCAGAACCGGGCCCAACATGGTGGTCTTCTGCCGGACCAATAACAGGCGATAGGGAGTGATGAAGACTGAAGGGAGAAAACACTCTGATGGGTTGAGGATGGAGGAACGTCTTGGAAGCTAGATGAACTCAGCTATGATGGTGGAGAAGGGGTTGGGTTGAATCGGACATCTGATTCGAAATCCAACATGCAATCCGTTTGCGCTTGCTGGTTAGCAGGCTGAGACGTGGATTTGAAGTTGCTTTTAAGATGAGCGTGGGATGCTGATTGGCTTCATGGAGGTGCGGTTCGTAGCTGATTGGCTCACATCAGAGGCGTATCGGACTCTGATTGAATGGAGGCAGGCGATGAGTTTCTTCAATTGAACTTGCGCCTTCAGCTTCATTTCAATCTGAAAAACTCACAGAGAAAGAAATGGCAATTAGAAGGATTTTATTGATACAATATTTTAAGTCTTTGGCGCTCAGACCTTGGCAGGAACATTAATGCTGAATTATACTTTAATATGCATAAGTAGATGTATGAGAACAGGGATGTTCCCCCCAAAAATGCCGAGGTCAGAGCGCCTGGCTCATAAGGCAGTGTGACGGGATAGTGGTTTGAATGGGAGATGATTAGGTGAATGAAATGAACAAGGAGAAGTGAGCAGAGATGCTTTCTTGCGGAAGATGTCTTGCGTATGCTTCTTGCGGGAGATGTGAGCAGAGATTCTTTCTTGCGGGAGATGTCTTGCTTATGCTTTCTTGCGGGAGATGTCTTGCTTATGCTTTCTTGCGGAAGATGTGAGCAGAGATGCTTTCTTGCGGAAGATGTCTTGCTTATGTTTTCTTGCGGAAGATGAGAGCATGAATGCTTTCTTGCGGAAGATGGCTTGCGTATGCTTTCTTGCGGAAGATGGCTTGCGTACGCTTTCTTGCGGAAGATGTCTTGCGTACGCTTTCTTGCGGAAGATGTCTTGCGTACGCTTTCTTGCGGAAGATGTCTTGCGTACGCTTTCTTGCGGAAGATGTCTTGCGTACGCTTTCTTGCGGAAGATGTCTTGCGTACGCTTTCTTGCGGAAGATGTCTTGCGTACGCTTTCTTGCGGAAGATGTCTTGCGTACGCTTTCTTGCGGAAGATGTCTTGCGTACGCTTTCTTGCGGAAGATGTCTTGCGTACGCTTTCTTGCGGAAGATGTCTTGCGTACGCTTCTTGCGGAAGATGTCTTGCGTACGCTTCTTGCGGAAGATGTCTTGCGTACGCTTCTTGCGGAAGATGTCTTGCGTACGCTTCTTGCGGAAGATGTCTTGCGTACGCTTCTTGCGGAAGATGTCTTGCGTACGCTTCTTGCGGAAGATGTCTTGCGTACGCTTCTTGCGGAAGATGTCTTGCGTACGCTTCTTGCGGAAGATGTCTTGATTATGCTTTCTTGCGGAAGATGTCTTGATTATGCTTTCTTGCGGAAGATGTCTTGATTATGCTTTTTTGCGGAAGATGTCTTGCAGATGATGCACTTAGAGAAATGAGTAATCATGACAAGATGCGACACAGGTGACATGATGCATAACAGGATGCATAACAGAATGCTTGACGCAGCCATGAAAGAACACATGACAAGACGCAGGACCAGATACTACGAGACGCACGAGAGAGTGCATTGCAGGATACATAAAGAATGCATGAAAGGATACATAACAGAATGAGTGACGGGATAACTGTCAATATGAGTTGCGATATGAATGAAAGTATACATATGATTAATGATGATATGAAAGAAGCATGAAAGATCAACTATATGATAGGAGAGTTACGAACTGTGATGATTATGAATGATAAACTCAATTTGAAAGAGTGAAACATGAAGGGTCTGACGAAACATGTGAAAAGTTTCAATCCACCACCAGTATTTGCAGTTAGATTACCTTAAAGCCGAGAGGCATTGGGCAGCTAAAATGAATGGAACCTCAGAACGATGTGTGAGGCATGATGATGATGACCGAGCCCATTGTTTGAGTGATCAGGAACCTGTGAAACAATTATAAAGAACCCCCCCCCCCAAAACCTACGGATGGCAGCATCCGTAAATTTTTAAACACATCCACGACAGAAAGGCATTATAGAATATATTTCGATCAGGCGAGAAGCAGACCAGACGGTCAAAACGGCAGCTCTCAACCAGAGTATCCTGTTCAAAAAGGAAAGAACAAATTTAGCGAACTCTAGCTGCCTGGAAATAAAGCACGACTCTGGCAATGATGCATTTGTGAGATTGAGGTGACCAAGCAAGGAGGGCAGCTGACAGTTGAAAATAACTGATATGGGACGAGACTGATATCTTGTGAATTCGAGAGCTTAACTGCAGGCAGGAACCATGCTGGAACCAAGTTGAGATCAATACCTAGAACTCGATTTGCAGGCCGACAGGTTTAATTTAAAAAGGACAAACTGAGAATAGTGAAAGGAAGATCTAGGAGAGGAAGTGACCACAAGATGAATGAATGAAGAGGATGAAGATGGTAACATGACTGAACATTGTGCTAATTCAGGCACCACGGAGAAAGCGTGCTCCAGACGGGCAGAGAAGAATGAAAAGGAGAAGCAGCGTAGCTTAATGAGAGGGCCGTTTGCCGCGAAGGCCTACCAAACAGGGCCATTGCCGCGAAGGCCTACCAAAACAGGGCCATTGCCGCGAAGGCCTACCAAAACAGGGCCATTGCCGCGAAGGCCTACCAAAACAGGGCCGTTGCCGCGAAGGCCTACCAAAACAGGGCCGTTGCCGCGAAGGCCTACCAAAACAGGGCCGGTTGCCGCGAAGGCCTACCAAAACAGGGCCGGTTGCCGCGAAGGCCTACCAAAACAGGGCCGGTTGCCGCGAAGGCCTACCAAAACAGGGCCGGTTGCCGCGAAGGCCTACAAAACAGGGCCGTTTGCCGCGAAGGCCTACAAAACAGGGCCGTTTGCCGCGAAGGCCTACAAAACAGGGCCGTTTGCTGCGAAGGCCTACAAAACAGTGATGTGGAATGGGAGATGAAGGTGAGGTGAATGGTGAGGTGAGGGGAACGGTGAGATGGATGGTGAGATGAGGTGAGATGAATGGTGAGGTGCTCGGCCGGTGCTCGGGGTTGCTGCATGGCTGATGCATGGCTGATGCATGGGGCTGATGCATGGGGCTGATGCATGGGGACATGAAAGAATGAATGCTCATGACATGAAGGACACGAAACAGGCACATACAGAGTACATGAGGAGTAGGAGACGGGCACATGGCAGGGCACATGGCGGGCACATGGCCGGGCACATGGCAGGGCACATGGCAGGGGTATGAGACAGGTACGAGCGGGGTACGAGACAGGGCACGAGACAAGGCACACAACGTAGCACGTGGCAGTGCACGATGAAAGTAGGTGAAGAGAATTTGACAGAATACTTTATGAATGCCTGGCCAGAGCAGCAGAGCTCGTGAAGGGCACAACAATTGGTATAAATCGCTGGATTTAAAATGCACTTCTGAAATAAAATGGGTTAAGTAACAACTCAACCCTGCTGTCCGGTTAAACTGAACGTGAATGACATTGAAGATACTTAATGCGGAGGGATTGCCAATAGTAAGTCTTTGAATGACGAAATCAGAGATTTAAAATGCTGAGACATTTGCTAATACAGCCTGCAGGTTGATGATAAAGGGGAGACGAGAAGAACGTTGCCATATCAAAGATAGTAAGAGAACACAGGAATGGGAAAACCAAAGAGGAAAATGGTAAGGTTAACATTTCAACTTACAAACTTAATTAACACTTAAAATCAAGCATACTATGGACAAGAAATTACTGTAGAAAATATGAACAATGAGTTGAATTAGAATGACATAATTATGAAATAAGAGAAGATTAATGGAGTCCATCACGAACCATACTGCAACCAGTAGGTGGCAGTAATGCTACTACAAGCCTGTAGCCAACCGCTAAAACCAGAAGAAGAAGAAAACGAAAACAAACAGAATGGATGGGATACTTCTGCCTAACAGACGGACAGTTCAGGAGCATGATGAGCGAAATGCATGTAATGAGAATGAAAACATGAGTGGATACATGTTACCTTGAGCTGCTAGGAGCGGGCATGAGAGGAGATCCGGCTGAAAGTTGCGCAGGACGATAGCCGCTCTCGGCTACGAAGCAGAGCGGGACCGGAACTGAGTCAGAGTTGGGACGGCGTCTACGTCGCTTGTGAAAAGCGGGGATTTGCAAGTTCATAGCGCCAGGAATCGGAGCTGATGAAAACAGAGGTTGGGAGACGGAATGAGACGCCACGGCGGAAGAAGGCTCGCTAAGAGAGCGAATCCAGGTCAGTGCTGGTTAAGATATGCTGGAGCGAATACAGAGATTGCAGAGGATGGATGCGCGGCTAGATGGCGTTCCTAAGAGCAGCAGGATTTGAGGATGAGTTGTTATCGTCTTGAATCGGACATCTGATTCGAAATCCAACATGCAATCCGTTTGCGCTTGCTGGTTAGCAGGCTGAGACGTGGATTTGAAGTTGCTTTTAAGATGAGCGTGGGATGCTGATTGGCTTCATGGAGGTGCGGTTCGTAGCTGATTGGCTCACATCAGAGGCGTATCGGACTCTGATTGAATGGAGGCAGGCGATGAGTTTCTTCAATTGAACTTGCGCCTTCAGCTTCATAACACCCATGCTCTTTGCCCAGCGAGAGGGAAAAGAAAGTAACCATCCATCCATCCATCCATCCATCCATTTTCCGACACGCCTATCCCTTGTGGGGTCGTGAGGGGTACTATTGCCTATCTCCAGCTGTCAATGGGCGAGAGAGGCGGAGTACACCCTGGACAAGTCACCAGTCTGTCACAGGGCAACACAGAAACAGACAGGACAAACAACCATTCATGCACACACTTACACATAAGGAGAATTTAGAGAGGCCAATTAATCTAATCAACAGTCATGTTTTTGGACTATGGGAAGAAAGTAACCAAGAAAAGAAAAAGTGATAACCGGGGGAAAAACGGGCTGTTTTATTCGTCTCTCTCTCCCTCTCAGCGAGAGAGAAACAAAGGTTATATATGTACAGAAGGCGGAGGGATATCGTTCTCTGTGTGTAGTACAGCAGCAAGACCGGCCGGGTCTCTTTACTGGTGTTTATACTCTCTTATTTTAGACCTCAAATAAGCGACTTCACGTTCAGATTCAAGCCCAAAAAACAGCGACTTACGGAATTTACAAGCGACTTTAGAAAGAAAACAAGCAGACTTGACGACAGTACCAAAAACTATTTCACACGATGACCGTCACTATTAGCAGTAGCTAGGACACGTTAACATTAGCCCCTTTTCCATCGTATGTCCCAGGCTTGGTATTACCTTGGTAAACAAAAGTCTGGGGCTTTTGGGTTTTCCTGCTAACATTAGCTAGGGGCCATTTATGTAAAACAGCTGAATGACGTGTTGTGCGTAGCGATGAAAAACTGCAGTACCACTGCGGACCAGCAGAGAAGTTGTATTCCTATTCCGCCACTCATTATGCCACTCATCCGGACTCCGAAGAAACGGGAGGACAACACACAACCGATGGTATTACATCTCCTTAGTCCCGTTTACACTGCCCCAACCCTATTTCTCACCGCCGGGTTCTGCTCTACTCTACTCCTGTTCATATAAATAAATAAAAATAAAGCACAGCTTCTAAAACAACCAGCCAAGATTTTGACTTTGATATCTGTTATGCGCAAATATCCCCCCACTAACTTAGTAAACATTTTATGGTGCCTTTTCAACCCCAACAATCGTGATTCAGTCTGCGGGAAATCACAGACAGTCCAGCCAAGTAGTAACGCTGCTGCAGTGGCCGTAACACCACAGTCTTCCCGGCCAGGCTCGCCTTACTGCACAGATGAAGTTTGAAGGTGTACTTTTTCACCTAAAAAAAAAAAAATTAAGGTTATAAAATTGATAGGTTTGTAAACTCCTCATCTCCGTACACCACCTTTGTGGCAGAGTTTTTCTTACTGCAGTTAACCACGCCCCCTTAAAAAGCCCAGAGAAAGCAGTGAAGTACTGGGTTGGTCAGGGGACCAAAGGCCGGTCTGGGTCCGGGTAAATTAAATTAGTCGAGTAAATGTGTATGCAAACACTACCCGCGGTTTGCAAAGCTCCAGGCTTCTCAAAACCCCTTGGCCTTTGAGTGGCAATGGAAAGGGGTCTATTTTTACACTTTTATACTCCGAGACTCCTGTAATAGCTATGACGGCAAAGTAGTAGGGCTAGGGCTTTAAAGGTGTATAGTTGACATACTTTGTGATATTCCAGTACCAATTTCAATGTTTAGAGCAGTAAAATAATATTTAGTTGTTATTTATGTATTAAAACACACAAACAGTAAGCTATCTATCAACATTTGTGATATATGAAAATCTAAAAGGAGTCAAAATTATAGAAAGGGATTATTTCAATTGTGATTTTCCATTTAAATGGATAAGATGATAAATATGAATAAAAACTGAGTATTATAAATGAATGCACTCATTTCTAGCTTACATATTACAGTGTAAGATTGTTGAGTTCAGAATATACATCAAAAATATGTTTATTTTAGTGTGCGATAATAATTACATAATTAGGTAGCTTCATGGTATGGAATTCTAAGATTTATCATTTTCATATTTTTCAATTTTTGGAAAAGGGTGTAGTGACCTTATATTAATACTTAATATCATATATTTATATATTGATTAAAACAATAAGAACGGCCAGTGTAAACATAGAAAATAATTGGTTAACACTAAAACAATCCAACCACCATCTGGAAAAAAAACTGATCAATGCAAACAGCAAGAAAGGAGCAGAAAGGAAAGTGTACAAAATAATCACTTAGAAGAAAAAAAAAATAAAATAAATATCATCTTTGGGTTTGAACATTTTCATAAGCTGACAAACCTTGTTTGAATCTTGTCTCAGCGTTCAACACATCTAATAAATTTCTGTATGACACACAGAGGCAAAGAGAGACTGGGAGAGAAAGAGAGAGAGTGTCTATAATAAGGGCTTCAATGGTCCAGACTGGGCCTGTAATGGGACTGGATCCCAATCAATAGAGATGCTCCTCAGGCCATTCGTAGGCATAATGACTTTAGGTTTCTCAATAATTAAGATATTGTCACTGTGCTGACTGCAGGGTCAGCCAATCATTAACCTCATGTTAAATATGCCTTTGTTTTAATTGCTTTGCCTTAACTCCCCCAGATATGCAGGGATGAAAATTAAAGGGAAAGCAACCCTTTTTTTCTTTCTGCTTGTCTTAAAATGAGGAAGGGAGGTAAAGGATGATAAGTCCTGCAGCGTAGTTGTACCTGCACATTTGAGATGTCTGTTTCCCAGCTGTAATGCATCCTATTTTTACTTCTGAAGTCTGTTATTTCTTTTGAAAAAGCGGTCAATTGTAAAGTTTATTTCTTAAGGGAAAGTAAGGGGTGTGGGGTTACTCAAACCAATTAATGATTGTACCGCTGTAAAAGAGACAAAGATAACAGGTTAGTAGGTATAAAATATTTATATATTCTGTCCTATTTCTATTAATAGATTTACATTCAGTGTATTCGAAAAAGCTTGTTTGGATAATGCGTTCAGATTCCATTTAAGGTGGACTGTACCAACTTTGAACTTGCTATTAACTTTAACATCCCACTATTTTTATTATGATTAGCCGAAAAGGAACTTCCACAACTGAAACCCACAATAAGGGCATCCAAAGTAATTAGAGAAATAGATTATTAATATTTAGGTTCCTTATCCATGTCGTGCAGAGTCTGATGGTGCAAAATAAGCCATAAAGAATTGGAAGGTCAAATCAGACACTAACGTCACTGTCATGAAAATGCTTTGACCAGACTTTAGATAAGCTTTTAGCAGGTGAATGGTTGCTGTCCTATCCAGGGTGGATGGATGGACATTTTCACAAAGCCCACATAGGAATAAATAGCTAAAAATAAATAAGATGTGACCAAATTTCTGAATACCATAACTTACTCATTGGACATTTAGGCTTGCTTATTGTTAACAAAGTGTCGCAGTGTTTTTTTTTTTATTTAGTGTTTTCATCATATGGTGTTTTTTTATAAGAAATTAATACATTATTAAGGATCCTCTGTTACTGAAGAAAAGCCTGCAGGCAATAAGGAAACCCTGAAATTTCACTACTGTTTTAAATGCGGTACCGCGCGCGAGCTATTTTTAGAAACACAACGTCACGATGACGTCACATCACGTGGTACGCAGTAGGGCAACCTTGCATAGTCCGCCGCTGTTTCGCTGTAAAAGAGACGTGCGTTACCCTTGGTTTTACTCGGTAAACGACTGCTTTTTCCAAATCTAAGACCATGGTTTTTAAACATTGTTGCTATGGAACGTGCAACAGCGACTCGAGGTACGCTGATCGGCCGCATATGAAGGATGTTTTCTTCAAGACTGCCAAGGAGAAATGTGTGCGCTTGGAACACCGGGGCGGTCGGCCTACACAACAGTTCAACCCGGAAAAAGTTACCAAATTCACGTACATATGTAGCAAGCATTTTGTCGGAGGAAAGGGCCCAACCGAAGAACATCCTGACCCAATTCCAGCGACATCAAGTCAAGGTAAGAGTATTTTGGTGGCCGACATGTTAATAAAGTAGCGCCTGCTACCATGACAGCATATAGGCTATCATGGTAGCAGGCGCTAACATGATAGCCTGCTACCAGGATAGCTTACTCAAAAACATTTCAAATGAGACAAACATTAAACATATACCCATTCCTGGACGGTGATTGCAAACAACAAAAAAAAAAAACGGCCGACGCTGCCATGATCACCGCGCAGGAAAAAAAACCAAAGCTTACCGTTCATCAACTCGGCCGCTTTCCAGTCTTTTTAAGCCATCGAACCTCAAGCCATCGTTTGAGCTGAAGGTTGGTGTGTTCTTCGACAGTGCGACCAGTAATCCGTGCGCCTGGGACATCGTCTTGGGAAAGTTTAACGGCTGTAAAGTCGGTCATATCGCTGTTTCTGTTGCGCTTGTAATAGCTGGGTTATCCGTGCTTTCTCTCCTGTATGCCCTACCTAAGCGGCAAAAGGGGCGTTGCTCTTGAGACGGTGACGTCACGTGCGCGGTACCGCATTCCCAGAAAAGGAGAGGATCAAGAATCAAGCTTTTTGTCATTAGGAGTTTTATCTTACATATTATCTTTCCAAATATATTTTAGAGAGATTCACAGTTTTTATTTTTATTACACTGTGATAGACTGCCGACCTGTCCAGGGTATACCCCGCCTCTTGCCCATTGACAGTGTCGAGACCCCACAAGGGATATGCGTGTTCGATAATGGATGGATGGATGTTTATTACATTCTTAGTCAAACAGAAAGCTGAATTAAGATATAATGTATTTTTCATCAAATTTATATATTCTCAAACACATACCTGACAGATTCAATTATTGGGCCATTCCTTTGACTGTTACAGAGTAAGACAGCTGTCAAAAAGACATGTGCATGATTCTAACCATGTTCCTATTTGTACATCCACAATAATTCTGTACACGAAATTCTGCTGTCATATATGTGAGTCCGAAAAATTACGTGGGTTATGATCATATTTATGTGAATATGAATCTTAAAGCTGTAAGTGTAAAGTCTAGAGTAGGGGTCACCAACATTTTTGAAACTGAGAGCTTGTTCATTGGCGTTGTGTCATACGAAGGGCTACCAGTACTGACCTTGGAACTAAAGTCAGAGTTCATCTTAATGCTAAGTAAAATAAACAAATTGTTCATGGTTTATTATAGATATTGTTGTTTTTTAATCTGTATAAATGCAGAATATGAATTTAATATATGAACAGGAAGTGTAAATGTTGGTGACCCCTGCTCTAGAGAATACAACTCTAATTTCTATGACTACAAAGTCTTCACTGCTGTGGGCACTAATTCATGTTTGTGGGTATGAGTAGTGAAGTGTTGAAATGATATCACAGAGGGTGTGATCAAATGAGAAGTGGGTCTCTGCAGTGAGTTTCTTGTGGAGTTTGTGTAAGACATGATTGTTCAGAATGACAGTTTTGGGTGGGATTTGAAGAAGCCATGATGGTCACATTTCATAGCTTTCTTTCCCCCACTACCAAGGAGCTGCAGCACTGTCTCATTTGCATTGCATGTACTGACCTCACCCTCCCACCCCCCACTTCAGCTCCCCTCACCCGAAATAATTACGAAATAATTATGAGCCATGGTGTCCCCAGTTTTCATTTCAGAAATGTGTGTTATGTTATTTATGTTGTTAGGTTAAGGTGACCAAATTTCATCTCTGGAATATGGTCCCCTTATAAGGCTAAGATACTTTTTTTTAATATAATGGATTATATTGATATTGGCAATAAGGGTCTAGACTGTCAACAAAGCATTGTCACAAGCACTAACACCTCACAAGTTGCTTCTTCTCATCAGCCTAACCATTAGCAATCATACTACAGCTGGCTATTGTTCATTAACACTTTGCACAAAGCTCTGTCAACATACCAACTTCAAACCAGTCTGTAAAATGTTATTACGTTGGTTTGTCCCCAAACATCAACCGGTCCACAGTAGTTATACAACCAAAGTATAAGCTCAGTGGACCTTCCCCATCCTATGGCTTCCCAGTCAGTCAGTGTCATGGACTGACATTCAAACACTGCAGAGACTCAAACCTGCTTAAACTCAACTGCAACAAGTCAGACATCATCATCATCTGTCCCAAATCCCTTACCAAAACCACCAACAACTTCAGTCTCACCTTTGACAATACCATTTTGTCCCCTTCCAATCACATCCGCAACCTTGGAGTCGTTATTGACAGCAATCTTTACTTTGAACGGCACATGAACGACATCACGAGAACTACCTTTTTTCATCTAAAAAACGTTGCGTTTCTGCCCATCACTTCTCTTCTCTGCTGCTGAAACTCTCATCCATGCCTTCATTTCCTCCAGACTTGATTACTGTAACTGTATTCTTTATGGTTCATCATACGAAGTATTCAATAAACTCCACCACAAACAAAACTCTGCAGCTCACTTCCTGCCGTGATCACATCACCCCAGTTATCCAAAATTGGACAAATATTGGGACATTGTTTTCTTTTAAATAAAAGAAAAGTCCCACTCCTAAAAATGCAGAAATCTATTTTAAAATGGTTAATTACTTAACCAGAACATCTTAGGCTACGTTCACACTGCAGCCTGAAGTGACCCAATTCCGATTTTTTTGCCCATATGCGACCTGTATCTGATCTTTTTATGACAGTCTGAACAACACAGATCGGATTTTTTAAAATGCGACCCAGGCCACTTGAATATGTGGTCCTGAATCCGATACGTATCTGATCTTTTCAAATGCGACCTGTGTCTGTACGGCCGGGTCGCATTTATCCGACCTGTACCTCACTGATACTCGACAGACGGCATTATTCTGAGTCCTGCTATGCAGAAGCGGGAAGAAAGACGACACCCATGGAAGACAACAATGAGGAGAGCAGTCAATAGAGGGAAAGCTCCGGTTAGAAAATAAATTAATGACCGCAAAATGCGCGCCAGCATTACAATCCATGTTTACTTCTGCAAACACTGAGGACGCTTGCTACGTGTGACATCATCGCGTCCTTGAGTGCGCATTCGGGACACTTCGGTTGAACGCATTCAGTTCACGCAAGAGATCACATACAAGTCGCATATATTTGGAAATGTGAACGGACACGCAAAAAAATCAGATTTCACAAAAAAATCGGAATTGAGCATTAAGACCTGCAGTGTGAACGTAGCCTTATTGGTGTTAAACTAATAATTGCTATTATAAACTTATATGTAATTTGTTACATGCAGTCACACATCAATACACAGTGTCTGAACTGAATTACTAATCATCTTATGTTGCACAGTATTTGCTCAATGAATAAAAAATACCAGATAAAGATAAAGATTTGTTGTTAAAAAATTATAAAACCTTTAAGTTTTCAGAAGTTTTTTTAATTAAAATTTAACATTTACAAAATAAGGTCTGATATTTTAGACAGTATGAAAAACTTAACAAAACTACTGATTTATAATGTTTCTGGTAAGTGCTTTTTGTTGAAAAGTAAGATTCATTTGCTTCATTCACGCTTATTGTAATGAGTCTTTTTCAGTGAGTTTGCGAAGAGACTTAAAACCACGTGACTCCAAGCTGGTCTCTCATTGGTTACCTAAATATTCTCCTCAGGGCACAACTCTGCCATCATGTCCAATCAGAACTTTTTGTATCATTCTTCTTCCAATGAAATTAATTCATGATACCGGTCCCTCAAAGTCACAGTTGGCAGGTGCTAACAAAGTGTCAGAGATAAAACATTTTTGTCACAAACATACTTTATAGAAATGTTGTATGAAAACAATATAGACATTTGTTTCATCATACCATAACCCATTCTTTCACAAGGTTTTAGAAGATTTTAATAAGGCCTGCATGTTTTCTTTAAAAGAAAATGTTCTAGTCCTTTAACTCATCTCTCTTAATCAGGTATACGGAGAGTACATGGGATTATTGTCACATGGTGAACAAATATATGCATTGCAGAACCTCCTAATACTCCTCGCCTTTCTGTCTCGTCTTTTCATATTATTTGATGTTTGTAATGTTACTCTTAGGCCTGCACAACATATAGAAAATATAAAGTGGTTCAAATATCATGAAGCACGATATTAATATCGCAAAGAACCGTTTGGAATGCAATAGTTGTGGACTAATATATTCAAAGTGTATAAATATACATTTTACATCTCAATAATATATTCAGCTTGTTGGATGAAGTCAATTTCCATGACTCACCCAGATTAAAACTGTCCCTGTCACGATGTAAAAGCAGACGAGAGAAAGTCAGGAGTAAGAATAATGTGGATTAATCACAACTAATATAATCATCACAATATTTACCCATGATATTACCATTACATGATTTTCTGCTATTGTACAGCCTGAATCCCAGTCCCATATGTTTTCCAAATAATGTAAACTGCTTTTAATGTACCATAGTATATAATCTGGAACTTACCTCCTGGTGGAAACCTTTGTACAATGGGATAATTTCCATCTTCTCCTCAAATTATGACTTTAGCTAAGGGACATAAACTAGCTACTTTCAAGAAAATACTTCTACAGCAGCTTCATCGAATTTCAGGTTTGCACCTTTCACCTTAATTTTGTTATTTTCCCATGTAACAATTTACAGTTGTATTCCCTCCAGGCGCCATAACAAGGGGGGATCCTCGTTGTTATGGTCTCATTTTTACATCACAGAAATGCGGTGGTGATAACCGCAGGTACTTGGTGGATAGTATGTGGGGTGAACACATTTTTTTATCAACCAAATACCTGTTTCCTTTTTGGACTTAAGTTTTAGGCATTTGCACAAAAGACGAACATTGTACCACTGCTGGTAAAGGAGGGTGCTCATCTCTTTTCTTACACATACACAGCCCACTCAGATGGCAATATTCCTATCCCACTTCCCCCCATCCCGGCAATCACTCCCAGCCATTCCTGCCCCAGCTGGGTGATGAGGAACAATGAATTTATATCTGACGTGTTGTCATTCGTTTCTCTTTACTACACAGAGTTTTTGTGGCTCACTCTCTCCCATGCGCCGCCGTGCCATTGGTTGCTGGTAAATGGACTAAAGCGCCACTCAATAGGCTGATGCACTCCGTCAAGGCGAGGGGGCTTGACCTTTCCTGGCGTGGGGAAACGCAATTCATATCGGCCCCAGACCAGCTGCCCGCTAAACGAACATCTCATCCAATTTCCAGACGCCTGCAACACAAAAAAACAAGAGTGGTTTGTGTGCGTGTGTGTGTGTGTGTGTGTGTGTGTGTGTGTGTGTGTGTGCACTTGTCTCTCTATACTTGTGTGGCTCAATCCCTGACGGAAGACCAACATTGTGTGGAGATTCTCAGTTGTGTGGACATTTTGCTGGTCCACACAAAAATAATCATGCAATAGGCTCCTTTGACCCTAAAAATTACCCTGTAAATTTTTTACTGGTGGACCCCAGTGAGATAGGAGTCACTGAAAAGTGTGTGAATGACTCTGCTCTAGATCACCCTCTAATGGAAACTCTCTTGCACTGCAACGAAATAAGTGGGATTTTCTGATTGGCTTGTGTTGGGAATTTTCTGATTGGCTTGTGTGGGGATTTTTCTGATTGGGCAGTTCTGATCATGTGACACCATACTTAGAATGCCACTCAGAAAAGGATTCAAAGCCAAGTCCATTCTATATTAAGAAGAGAGGATGCTTTTTATCTAATGTTTTACTTGTTTTACTTGTTGAGATTAGATCTATATGGAGTTAACAGATTTTTTTGCAAATGGATTTCTTTTTAAAATAAATAAATAAATAAATAAATGAATAATATTAATAAAAATAATGATTATTAATAATAAATAATAATCATAATTACACATTTTAAAGGCAGTGGTCTATTTATAGTAGTATTTTAAAAGCTTGGCATCTAGTGTCAGTATTAAAAAATATTTAATTGACTTCCTGGTAATTATGACTTGAAACTTTTGAAAAAATATTTCCCACAACAAAAAGAAACAATTTCTGTTGAAAATAAACAACATTTTTGTAAAGACAATTATTGATTAAAAAATGACTGTTATATTCAGAGGGTCCTTTGCACATATGTAAGTTTTTTTACATGTTTATTTTCAATTTGTGTTATTGAAATAATCAACTTAGAAGATATTTTAATTTATTTCTCACAAAATTATTTATCTTTGGGTTGGAGATAATCATTAAAACTTGATTAAAAAATGACAACATTTATAATTTAATTTATATCCCCACAAGACAATATTGTAATGAGTTTTGAAAAAAAATAGTTTGTGGTTGCAAAAAAATATATCCCAGATATTTGTCACCAACATCTGATATTTATAAAATGTGATGAAAATGGGCAAAACAAGGTCAACTACTACATTTGTGAGGAATATTTTTCTAACCTTCAACTCTATTGCATTCTTCAGTCTATCTGGAGCCCCTCAGGCCGATTGCCCATCCCCAGAAAAAGGGAGATTTTGACCTTTTGGTGGAAAACAGAACTTTTTAAAGTTTTTTTTATCCCCCTTTCACAGTACTGCAGGTGCCCCAAGGTTTCCAGCTTATGCCTTAATAGAAGGCCTCAGAAGCCTGAATCGGCCATTCAGCGTTGGGTTCTGGCACTTAGCAACTGGTTAAGGAGATACTGGTGGTCTCATTTTAACTGTCTGATCAGGCCCTTCGCAACAACACCAAGTATGTCCCAATCGGACTTTCATAGCCCAAGCAGCAAGATCAAACACACTACCATTTCTTGTATGTCAATGAAGCACAGCAGCACTGAACACTGACCATTTTGCGAGCTGTAGGGTGGAGTTAAAAGTTCATGCATGGGTCAGTTTTCTTGTCAGGTGTTCCCCTTTCAAAGGTGCCATGCATGAGTGCAACAAACTAACCTATGTGCAAATGGAAGGAAAAACAACTGTTTTGCAAAATGGTGGATTTTTCTTCACAACTCCATTCAAAGTTATTGCAGTGCCCTAAAGAAAACGACCTTTGGGACCAATTAAGGCTTATGGTGGAAGGTAGGAGTGGCCTTTCAGAACATTGGTGGTCTTTTTTCGATCGTCTTATTGGATTCTTTCCAACAGTGTTAAGTTTGGCTCAAAACAATGCTCCAACTCTGAGACGGCCCTCCAAACACTCTCCCTTTTTGGACCTGTTCTCCTTGGAGTGTGTTTTCAGTTAACTTTTAAACAGCTCTCCCCCAGCCCATTGCGCAGATAGAGAGCCCATATTCATAGAGTGCCTTCCTCTTGCAACCTAAATCATGTGTGACAGTTTTGGTAAGTCTATGTTAACTAGAATTTTTGCAGGTGTCTCTTTTGCAGCAATACATCTTCTGGTGCTCCTTTAACCCTACTTGGATCTGTAAGGGTCGACAGAATTGGCTGAGTTTGTCATAGAAGGTTGATTTTCAGAAATGTTGTTGTGGGTGAGAGACTAAGTGGATTCTGTAGCTTTGGTATCTCTGGGTCGTTTTAGCTGGGCATGACAGAGGCAAGAAAGGGCAAATAATTGAACCTTTGACACCTCATAATTCAGAGACACCATGTCTGAGCAAGGCCAAAATCGGTATGCAGCTTCCCCTGCAAAGCCCCTACAGACATGTAAAATATCAGCTCTCAAGAAAGTTCCTACAGCTACTTCTGGCTGGCAACATGCTAGCCGTTAGCCGCTAATGGGGTTATGTTCAACAACTCCTGGAGATGCCACTCCATGAGTTGGGTCAAAATCCTTTGCTGGGAACTGCCTCAAAAAGGAGGAAAACCCCAAAGGTCACGAAAGGTCAGCAATTAGATTGGCCTCCTTCAGCCACGTAGACTTACAGAATCTGGCTGCAAAACTCAACATTTAACTAAAAAGTGGTGTAGTGTCATTCCACACAGGTTGGTGTCACAGTGGAGCCTGGGTGGGTCATTGCTCCGGTGTCAGCCATGTCCTAATGGGGTCAGAGGCCCAAAGGCAGTCTCACTCTGATATTGAGGGAACCCTTATTCAACCTCCTCTGCATGTCGCTGTGGTCTATCTGGAGCTCATCATGCTGGTCGCCCATCCCCCTTTCACAGTACTGCAGGTGCCCCAAGGTTTCCAGCTTATGCCTTAATAGAAGGCCTCAGAAGCCTGAATCGGCCATTTAGGGTTAGGTTTTGGCACTAAGCAACTGGTTAAGGAGATACTGGTGGTTTCATTTTAACTGTCTGATCAGGCTCTTCGCAACAACACCAAGTATGTCCCAATCGGACTTTCATAGCCCAAGCAGCAAGGTTAAACACAGTACCATTTCTTGTATCTCAATGAAGCACAGCAGCTTTGAAGATGAATGATTTTGCGGGCTGTAGGATGTATTTGAGTCTGGGTTGATTATCTTTGGAGCCTATTAGTTGTTCTTGAGGAGTCGTTCCCCTAATAAACCTAATATGTATATCCATTGCTCACTTAAAGTACAATAATGTTGTGCAGCAATGTTAGGAATATATTATTACCTAGTAGATGCCTAAAACCAGATAAAACATTTATTTTAAGAACAGGCAGAAATAAAATACAAAGTTTAAAATGTCTTAGTTCTGAATGGACTTAATTATTTTTGTGTAGTGGGGGAAATCACACTGAAATGTAGCGGAGGCTGAGGTCCAAGAGATGAGCTAAAACAAACTCTCTTTGGATTAAGATTATCAGATGTTTTTCTTCTTTTTTTTACAACCAATTTTTTGCATCTGTAGTTTATTTCAATTAAGTAATCTTACACATGTAATATGATGTGCATGCATTTATATCAATGTTTACACACAATATTATTTAACAAGCCACTCCTAAAAGTTACATACCCAAAGAAATAAACTATGTGTAGTTATTACATCTTTAAAATCAAGTTACTGTGACTTATAATGTCTTCCATTTCGATTTAGATTTTAGCAGACCACAGAAAAGTGTAAGGGAGGGGGAGGGGAGCCTTCAGTTGAACACCTGCACTGCTGACCTTTCAACAAGCCTAGTTGAATTCATGGGAAATGGGAATCTGTTAAACTAATACAAAATGGATCTATGCAATGTCTTCAAATGATTCTGCATCATGTAAAAAACATGTCTAAAATTCTAGTTCAACAAGATAATATGTTAGTAAAACTAGTTGTTGTTTTTTTTTAAATAAATTTTCTTCCAACAAGCACATTTGCCAATAGAACTAAACATTCGTACAGGTCTTAAACGCATCTCAAGAAATGTATCAAAAGTCACTTGCAGCAGGAGCACGCAGAAACAGGAGCCAGGTCAAGAAACAAGTCTTGTAATCGGAGATAACAGCATTTTCCGAAATCTTGGGAAACATCATAGAAGGTATGATTTGTTTTATTTACATATCAAACCTGTTGTTGCTTTCTGCTAATAAGACAGGGAGGGTTGCTTTGTAAAGCAGTTCATATGATGTGATTTTTACACCTACAGCCCTGCAGTGTCTGTTGTTCTAATTACTACTCTGCAATAAAAACAATGCAGTGGAAAAGCTTAAAATACTGTAGTGGTGTGCTATGTTGAATTTGTGTAGAGCTCCACTTGCTTTCTGAATTAGGCTAATCAGATGCTAACTGTGCTGAGTGCACCGGGAGTTGAGGCTTCATTTACAGCTTTGGCAGCTTGAAGTGCTACAAACATGTATATACTATATTGTTTTTAAGGGTGTAAATGTATTTTTTAATACCTGCTGTGAATAACCTTAAGTGCTGTGCATGTTTTGTTAAACATAATCAACATTTACTCAACCATAGACTTTGTACATTTTGGCTTTTGAAAGCTGCTGCAAAAATGTGTTTTATTTATATAAAAAATATATGATATGATATAAATATGATATTTATATGAAAGAGTTTATTTCTGTTTTTATATTTATGCAATGGTTTTCTCTGCAGATAATGATCAGCAAAACAAAGGAAGGATGGGGGAAGGAAAGGGTATGTTTACTTTTTCTATATTGTTATTATTATTTTTTAATTTATTTTCACAACAAAATATAAAAAACAGAATCCTGTTTCACTAAAAGAGAAGAAAATGTGATGGACAACTGCCAAAAAACCCTCAAGGGGCTTAATGAGTGGCAGTCTCCATAATAACAAATATATTTCAAGAAGAAAAAGAGAAAAAAACAACAACAACAAACAACAACATTTCAATATATAAAACAGTTAAACATTTAATTTAGACCACAAATCTATATGGAAAATTCAGACAACTAAGTAGCAGCAACTTTCCTCTCCGTTTAAATTCTTCTTTAGAAAGATCTGTCAGTGATGTGGGAAGACTGTTCCATATCATTGATCCTCTGTATAATAACTGTGTTTGAGTTGTACAAGAGTAAGGAGGCCTGATAAGACAACTACTACGAGTTGGATACTGGTGAAATTCATTATTAAAAGTAAAAATATTACAAAAGTGCTGAGGAAGTAACTTTTTTATAGACCTATAAACGAATAAAGCTATTTGAAGTTGATTCACTTGATAAACACTAAGAATACTTGCCTGAGCAAACAGTGGTTGTGAGGGGTGTCTACGATTTACACAAAATATTAGCCTTAAAGCTCGCTTCTGAAGTCGAAAAATAGATTCCAGTTTAGTTGGGTGGGTACTAGCCCAACCAACATTACAGTAATTGATATATGGATATAACATTGAATAATATAACATAATTGCAACTTTTTTGTTAATCAGGTGACAGATTTTTCCTAGTATACCAACCACTTTGGCTAGTTTTGTACTTATGGCACTAATGTGGGGTTTCCAGGATAAAGAATCATCTAGAATAACACCAAGGAAACGAGCAGATCAAACATTAATAGAAATATTATCAATTTGAATTTTCAATTGGAGGTTTAAACGTATCAAACTTATAACCAAAAAATATATAACTTGTTTTTTTATGTTAAGTGACAATTTGTTGGACTTGAACCAATAGGATAACTTGTCAAGTTCTTCATTAACTACCTTTATTAAAAATTCAGGATTTTTATGGGAGTAATACACACTTGTATCATCTGCAAATAAGATTTTAGAAAGTTTATCTGAAACATTAGGGAGGTCTTTAACATATATTAAAAATAACAAGGGACCAAATATGGCCTCCTTATGGTAAACCACACTAAAGAGTATATGAACTATAGAACATAGAACTTTACATTAGTGTTGCCAAACAAAATTTTATTCTTGCTTAACTCTTTTCTCTGTGCTGTTTGTCACAGCTTGCAACATTTTGCATTTTTGACATACTCTCACCTACCTCTTATGATACCTCTGAACACAGCCATTATTGTCTAAAATGCTGGCAACCATCTCTGAGCACACCCTTAAGTGAAAATGTCCAAACTGTTCCCAAAGTGTCAATATTTAGTGTGACTATTATTTTTCTACCAATGCTTTTGCATGGATTTCATTAGAGCTTCACATGTTTCCACTGGAATCCTTTTTCACTCTTCTGTGATGACATCCCGTTACCCTCAGTCTCTTCTAGCAAGGCAGTGGTCATCTTGTGAGTGTGTAAAGCGTAGTTATGTTTGAATACTGCTCTGCAGTTCAGTTTCCACAGTGAGGAAATCATCCTCTACTTCAGAAATGTCACAGTACATGTTTCCTCAAATAACTTTGGTTCTCTACAGCCAGCAGCACCCATACAGCCCAAAACATGACACTACCACAACTGTGCTTAACTGTAGGCAACATACACTTTCTTTCCAGGGCTGTAAAGTACCATCCAATGAATTCTTTGTGACTCAATTTAGTCATTGGTGTTGCCAGATACTTATTTGGGTGGTAGATGCCTCAGTAAACAAGCTCTGTGCCCAAGGTACAAAACAACCCCCCGCCTCCCAAAAAAAAAGCAGCAGGGGCTCTTGAGTGTTCAGTGTAATTGTAGGTTTTACTCTGGTGTCCTCAGTAAAACCTAACGTGAACTGTGATTTGTGATTTTTTTTTCTTTTTTTCAAAGTAGTAGTTTTTGCGATCACCAAATTTCTCTACCTGAAATGAAACATGATGCACTTTTCAGACATTGATCATTGCATTAATCTCTGGACACTGTTGCAACAGGTCTTTAAAAGTGGGACGTGTGAAATGAGAAAGGAGCATTAGTTAGAACTTTTATATTATGGACATATACAAGTTCTAACTAATGCTCCTCTCTCATTTCACACAATTTCAAAGTTTTGTAAATTCCTACAGAACAAATTTGCTACACAGGTTTATTTCTTTAATGTCTTTTAAACATAGGGGTGTTGAGGTGACAGGCATGTTCTTTTGTTCTAGAACTTGATGCAGTGACCCTAAGATCTCCAAGTGAGAACCAAGGAGAACCATCAAAGCAGTCTAAGCAGGCAGGAAAAACTGGTAAGCTTTTTTATTTTAACTATTGGATTCTTTGTTTTGATAATCCTTAATGCATTTTTTTATTGGATTTCCCTTTTTGTAATATTAAAGTATGAAACCGAAATGAGTTTTTTTTTTTAATAAGTCCAGTCATATGAGAACTGAATTGGAGTCATCAGCCTTTAGCTGGTGTTCTAATTTATTTTTTTTGTGATATCAGTGAGACTTCAGAGATATGTTCCTTCTGATATACTGACAGTCCAGTTGCAAAATATCAAATGCTTTTTTTTCCAAGTAGCGGCAGAGGAAATTGTCCCAAAACGGGGTTTTACTAGTTCACCAGTCTGACAGAAATAATCCACAGTGATTTGTAAAACTTGCAAGGAACCGGTAAAAACAAAGTCTGGTAACGCAACCAACTTGTTTCATTACGTAAGCTGCTCACACCCGCAGCAGCGCGAGCTGTTTTAGCCCCGCCCCGCTCCGCGTCATCTTCGGAGAAATCTTACGGAGCTTCTTCCAAAACAAAGCAGGTATAGCAGCTAAACTGAGCTCCCTTCTTTGTGATAAAATGGTATTGGTGTATTTATTTTGGTAATTTTACTGGTCACTTTAGTTTATTCTTTGTCAGTATTTAATAACATAACTCAGGTCTTATTTTTCTTAAAAAATATCTGTTATGGTTAAAGTTGGTTAAAAAAGATTTAATTGAAATTCTGTGTCTGTGTTCTTCATTAAAATGAAATCATTTAGCAATATCATAAAATATCCAGGCAGAGCTGCACATAAAATATGATATTAAATATTTTCAATAATTATCGATATCGATCAATATGCATTTTTTAATCGATAAACTTTTTTTCTATATCGTTCAGCCCTAGTACAACAGTTACTATTGAATTAGCTTGTAAAGCGCAGTGCCTCACCGCACAGAGACATCACAGGATGTGATGTCAGGTGGACATTTTTCCCCAAATATGGGCAATAATGGCCGCCCCCCCCCCCCTACACAGTGATCAAGACGACAATTTATGCTTTTATTTTCTTATTGATTAACGCTAAATTCATTTAATCACCACGGGCGTATTAGTTTAAGGTATAGTTAATGATCCACTGATTTTCCCTTGTTGACTGGACTGGTCCTTTAAAAAAACTTATAATAGAAATTTCATGAATTTGATATATCACAAGCAGTTGGACATAAAAATATAATGATGCTCAAGGGCCCAGTTTTTGTCTCTCTATGCACTAAAAATTTTGTTATGTGCTTAAAGACAGCAGAGTGAGAAGAACTGGGCATTTTGCCCCCAGAAGCCCAAGTTTAGAACAACCTATTACCCATTTTCCATTCATGGTTCCAGCAGTACATGGCTCCACTGAGCTCGGCAGACTGCTGCGGTTCATATGCAATTAAACTTGCATATGAACCTTTTCTAGAGAGTTGGGGTCTCTGGTATGCCCAAGTGGGAGGTTCTTGTTGTGTGGAAGGAGTTTGTGTGAGATATTATTGGTTAGTTTGACTATTGTCGTTGATTGGTTGTATTGACTTGCCATGTTAGGTACACTGAAATGTAATTTAACTAATAATTTAATTTAAGGTATGACAAACATGCAAACAAATAAGAGATCAGGTAGAATGCAATCACGTTATCACACCAATGTATGGTAAAATGGTCATTTTGGCTGTAAATTAATCTATTGCTACCTTAATGTTTAAACTGATAAAATCATTGTGTCGAGATTGAGGTTTGGTATAATGGTTAAGAATTTAGATGACAAACCTTTGTTAATACATTGATGTAATGTAAATATTACCTACAATGCAAAAAATGCTAAAATGGTTTGAAGTATATTCTTTATTTGTGTTGCAGGCAAAGATCAGGATGTGAATAGACCAGCTATTGAACCTACATCTCATCGACGGCTTTGGAGTAAGGCCGAAAAGGCAGCAGTATGGCAACAGCTTTGCCAATATGTAACCTTAGAGAGTTCCTGGTAAAGAACCATGTCTTGAAGTACTTAAAGTTGAGCCTGCACTGAGAAGCCAAACTTGGAAAGACATAAAAAACAAGTTTACAATACTATTACTGTTCAAAAGCCGAAAAAACATTCTACATTAGATATGGTCAATCTTACATTGTTTGGTTAAAACTACAAAAGAAGTTGTAAGCAGTGCATATTTGGCAATGGTCCTTTGCCTAGTGTTTGGACAGCAGCAAAAATATGTATTTTTGTTCCATAAACAAATAAAATAGTTTGCATTCGGTCTCCACATTGTGTTCTTTAGTATTTAAAATGTTTATCTTAGTTCACAAAGCCTGTATAATGTAGTTAAATTGGCACTACTATATCTATAAAGGACAGTATATGTGAGAAGATATGATGCCGGGGGTTAAGGAAAAAAAATAATTAATTATTAGAAGCTTAGAATGGCTTTTTTGATGAAATAAAGCTTGGCTGTTGGTGAGAAAAAACACACCCAAATCTACCTGGCAACAACAACTGGTCCACACAAGTCCACAAGAAAAAGATTTATTTTATTTTGAGCTTTTGGTTATCTAAGGTCACATTCTGAATCTACATTTTTTTCTAGAGGTGGCAATGTGTTTTGCACTGTTCTATATGCAGTGGAAGTAGTGGTCCACACAATGAACTATGAGGACGGAGTCCACACAATGTATTAAAGACATGTATGTGTGTGTGTGTGTGTGTGTGTGTGTGTGTGTGTGTGTTGGGTGCTGGGTGGTTGGGCAAGAGGAGAAGGTGGAGGGAGTGGGGTTAGAGGGAGAGGGGCTTGTGGGCAGGGAAGTCCTGATGGATTTTAGATTGGTTTCTCAATTTCTCTTCACTCGGGAGAGGTGGGGGGAGAAATGAGACAAAGAGGAAAAACAAACACCAAATGCTCAAATGGACACACACACACACACACACACACACACACACACACACACAAAAGGGGGGGGGGAAGGTTGCTTAAACTAACCCTTTGATTTACTGAGTATTCATTTACTTGTTGAGGTGTTTATTATTGCAGGTTGTTAAATGATTTTCTGGGCCATTGCTTGATATATCTTCCTGCAACCTTTTTTAAAAAATTATTTTCAATTTGTTCTTCTCCGTATCTAAATCATCAACACCAGACAGGCTATTAATGACAGACCACCAAGAGAGATGGTTACTGTGGAGACAGCGTTCCCTGAGGATTCACTCATGATGAACAGGAATACAAACACACAAACAGAAAGCCACAATCAACTTCTCTGCAGTCCCAGTTACATTTTGTCTGTTACGCACAGACAAAATGCATAGAATGGTCCTTGCAACACTTGGTGAATCGTTTATTGGCTAGAAGAGGATGCAGGCTGCAAAAATGCAGAGTAAATTAGACATGCGCTTTTTCGTCACATACATGCAATTTAAGGCAAGTGTGTTCAGATGCAACGCAAGCAGCCTGTCTGAGAGAGCAATGATGATCTGCTACTAAAACGGTTAAGATTTTATATGTGTGCTTACTGGTGTCTGCATGATGTGTTAGAAAGGGGCACATATTAATAACTAATACTAATTAAAACAATAGTTATTTGTGCTTTACAGTAATTGTGACTTGGGCCCCAGATAGACTGCCTTGGATGTTTGTTTTTTTTGTCTGGTTCTGAAAAAAAAGTGGGTAATTTTTACTGCTATCCTCTGGCTCCTGCAGGAACCAAGGTAGATTTCTGGGGTCTGTGTTCTACTCCTGCAGTTTCCATGGCTGTGCCAGCAGGGTAAAAGTTAACCCCTGAAAATACTCCAGGAAGGAAGCCAAAGGCTCCTACATCATGGGGCAAGTAGAGTTTGCTCTTGCTATACCTTTTATTTTTTATTTCTTTCATTTTTTTAAAAATAAAAAACAAAACAAAACTCACCAAATCACTTGCTACAGTTTGAAAAACTCCCAAAATCTCTATTAGTTATTCTAGTGGTTTTAAACGATCAAATTAAAAATAGGCATTGGAAATAATTACTAAATTTAATTCCCAGCCTCCTTTATCTCTGAGTTATTTTTACTCAAGCTCATCACATCTGAACCTCAGCTCAACCTGGTCTGTTTAGTCAAACAGCAATGGGGAAAAAACAGGAACTGGATCTGAACTGTGCTGCTTTCTCTCTTCCTCTGAAAATCAGATAAAATATGCTCTGCATTTCTTTCCAGCATTTCGGAGTTTAAACTCCTCTACAGTTCATATATGCTGTTAAACTATAAGAGAGGAGTTATGTGTATTTCTGTTTGCAAACATATTTAAACCTAACCACTAAGCTTGAATATCACAGTCGTTACAACCAAATACATCATAATCAGCTAGCCTTAGTGGATATATTAATTAAACTAAACTGAATGAATGCTCTTGTTAAAACCATTTGTTAGAGATTTAAACCTGCAATGCTTTAACATTTTCCATCCTTTGTTCTGATAAATTAAAGCAATTACCTCCTGAAAGATGTGATTGACTTCACCTTGCAGTCTGATATCAATGCTGTGTTGGTCAGATTTTTAGTTGTATTCTGGATTGGGATGTGGATTCAGTGAGTGGCAACATGGCTGTCCCCAGGTCACTGAAGCTGAAGCAGGAACACTAACAACAGGAGGATTCTCTCAGTGGCAGCGGACACGATGTAGATAAACCTCCCTGTTTTGGGTCAGGAAAATACGAGGTTCTAGGGGGTTAAGTTTGGTGTAAAAATTTCAGGTTGCACAGTCAAGAAAAGCTTATTTTCTCTGGATCAAGACCTCTGAAGGCCCAGCCGTGAAGCAGCTGCCAGTAATGGGGGAGGAACATAACTTTGCAGCAATTACAAACTGTTTAGATAGTGATTATATTAATAATTATATTTTTCTAATAATTTGACATCTCGGTAGACTCCACACATGTCTATGTTTAAGTGGACTTTGTAATTGCTGAAGTAAACGTCATTAGATTTCAGCATGTTATTTTGTGCACAAATTCAGTACTGGGGGATGGGGCTTATCCCCATGCCCTGCTATCAGGTGGCGATAACGTCGACATTAATAACAGCGACGACGACAACAACAACAATAACAACAACAAAAGATTAAGGCTAACAAAGTGCTGAGGTGTTGATTTTTGCAAAACAATTGTGGTTTGTGTTTTCTCTGACAGGTAAAATTTGAACTTTGATCAGAAAAAGTGGAAGACAAATAAGACAAGAAAAATACATAAAAACAACACTTTTCCATGCAGAAAGCAAGATCATCTCTAGAGTCCAGTTCACATGCACAACGCACAAAAAATAATCATTTTTGATGTGTTTTTTTTTCACAAATCCCACAAAAACTGTGTGGATTTGTTGCGTAAAATCTCTCTTTTTCTAAATATTGCCATAATGGACACAGATCATATTACAAATGAATAACTATTTTATGCAATTCCGTATTATTCAGCAGACAGCAGCTCCATTGATTGAGTGGAAATCATGTCGGACATGTTTCTCTTTTCTTATGGTTGAGCAGTATTTCAACATTTACTGCAAGTGACTGTCAAAGGTTTTGAAAGCTGAGTCTGACAGCAGGTTCCTTCTTGGGCAACGGACTAATCATAGTTCTGATGTATACGTTTTTTGAATATATTTCAATAACTCATGCTGATAATTTGGCACAGGTGGTCTGGAAAAAAGTTAATCTTTAAGCAGATTGCTCTCGAGTTTTTCCCAATGAGCTGCACCGCAACAAAAACTCAGCCTCAAAGCACCTGGGGTCTCTCGGGTGACTTGCATTTCCCCATAGCCCTGTTTCTGTCTGCCAGTGTTTACACAGCTCTGGAAGGCCTGGCCCAATTGAACACATTTAGTGAGCCTTCAACCTTGGACTCATCAGGGATTCAGTATTTCATTCTACCTTCCACAGACTAGTTACTTCCTGTCTAGCAAGAGGATTTTTCATGTGCCATGATGTAACCATTAAACATTTGAGTGAAATGTGCACTTTTTTTTCCTGCACTCTGACTTAATGTTTGTTATTCCTATTACAGAAGTATCAATGATACCTGTTTAGGAATGACTGTCTTCTTTCCCCCTTCAATGTCAGTGCTGGTGATGGGTGGGATGTGGGTTGGCAACAAGGATAGTGATCAAATTTCCTACACCCCACAAAAGCAAACGCAGCTAGTCGGCAGTGTGTGCCGTGCATCCCCGGAGTCCAACTGCTGCTCTGAAACCAATTTAGCAGCCTATGCAGCATGGAGCAAACCTTTACCCCACTCTTTTCTTCTATCCATCCATCTAGCCCTCCCTCCTCCCTCTTTTCCTCTCCCTTTCAGTGTGGGCTCAGTTCTTTCTTCCAAAGTGTCACTCTTTAGAAAAGTGGGAGGCAGGAAAGGGTGGGAGAGTTTGGGCTGGAGAAGGGGGGAAAAAGAAGGGAAAGGCATCTCTTCTTTCTGAAATCATGCTCTGGATCAGTCTGGAGAGGCCTGGTGTGTTTGGATTGGCATGGTTGCTGGCAGACGATAGAGGGAGGTGGAGCTGGAGGAGAGTTATAAATAAACATTTCAACAGCGCTGCAGAGAGGTGTCGGCAGGCCTCAGGCCACAGACCTTCCATGGGCTCTCTGGCGCCTCTCCAGGTCACATTACATGAGTAAACTGCCACATAAGAAAAAACGCTATGTGTGTGCGTCTCTTTGGGAGTCTGTGTGTAACAGAGAAAGAGTCACAGAGAAAAGAAACTACAAACACTGAGGTGGGGGGGCCGTGTTGCTATGGTGGCAAACTGAATGAAGATGCTACTTTACGGCATCCTACATGCAATTAGAAGATCAGCACCATATTTCCTAAAGGCAAAATGTTTCATTTGCAAAATGCTAACTAAAAATGAGAATTAGGGAAAAGTCTTCGGTTAAACTTTACCTTTTAAAAATGTTTTATTTGCATTGTATTTAGACAGGTATAAACAGAAGGTTAAGAAAGCTGGTAAGCTCCCTCCTATCGTGCCATAAAATGATAAACATATGTCTTCTTGCAAAATTTATCAAATTAATTGATGTCTAATTTCAGCTGTAAGCAGACTAAAGTTTATTGTGCCTTGTGCAAGTAATAATACTGCATTTCATTTATTGGGATTTTATATTATAGAGAATCATGTTCACAGATGCTTTCCATCCAGTCTGACTCGAGCTGATCTGCGAAGAAGAGCAAGCAAAGACTTAATCTTCTAGGTGTGCAAAGCTGGTACAGAGACGCCCCAAAAGACTGACAAAGTCAGGGTCTACAAAGTTTTGACTAAAGGTGTCCAAAGAAATATGCATGCCTTTTTATAAAGATTTTATGGTAAATAGCTTGTACTTGTATAGCACTTTATCAGGTCAGACGGCCCTAAAGCGCTTTTCTCTACAGTCAGCTTTTCACTCATTCATGCGTTCATCCAAACCCTCACAGTGGTGAGCTATGTTAGTAGCCACAGCTGCCCTGGAGCAGATTGACAGAGGCGAGGCGGCCATACATCGGGGCCACCGGACCCTCTGACTGCCACCAGCAGGGCATGCAGGTGAAGTGTCTTGCCCAAGGACACAATGATTGAGATGGTCGGAGCGGAGGATTGATCCTGTCAATTACAGGACAACCTCCCTAACTCTAGCACCACCATCGCTCCCAAAACATTTAATGCAAAACTTTTATATAACAATGTGTCGTTTTGTTCCACTTCACAGCAGCGGACTATTTTGTGCTGGTCTATTACATAAAATCCCCCATTCCAAAAAAATACACACTGTATACATAGTCCTATACATTGAATCTGAATAAGCATTCCGATGAGGCTTGTTTTTCAGATTTTTCAGATTTAAAAATTTAAAGAAAAAAACCCTTTAAGCAGGTATTAAATAAACTTTTTATTAACCATATTTCTCTATTATGAATATATTTTTTATTGGTCTGATGTAATATTCTAATCTGATATGTCAGATTATTATGTCTGTAAGCCAAAAATCATCATAATTCACGAAATAAGCACTTGAAAACATCAGTGTGTTTATAATTATTCTATATAACGTGCTTTAACTTGTGAATTGAGTAACTGAAATTTGTAAATATTTGAATACTATTTTAATTTATTGGCTATGGATGTATGCAGAAAGGAGTTGTTACCTGCACTTTTTATTTGCATATTTTACATGTTCTCTGCCAAATCTTAATATAAAATAATTGTTTTATTTCTATGAAAGTATTTTGAAATGTCGGGTTCTTTGAAGCTCACACATAGTCTTCTTAAACATTTAAACTAAACTGATCTTCCAGGAATTTGACCTAAATTATTACTACACATTGCATATTAAGTGAAACCATTGAGGGCTGGACCCAAAGGATGAAGTCAGTTTTGGGAATGAGCGCATACTGTCTGCACTTTATGCTTCTTTACCCACCCTCAGACCTGGGGATTTGGGCACTGGGCTGAAACAGTCACTGGCAGCAACACCACATCTCTGCAGCTCATGTATTTGTTTTTGAAACGCTAACGAAAACTGTATCATTGGGCAAAGAAAGTTTACTGGAATGTTATACAGTATTTACAGGCTGGGCCTCTTTGAGATGTGTGCCTCGCGATACTAAAGGAAAACTATATGAAACTGCACGCTATGCAGTATGACTTCATTCTGCACACAAGTTCCTAAGTCCAATATAAACTTTGCTTCCTTGAAGGTTTCACACTCAGGCCTTAACGGTCCCCTGAAGTCCCCTTGTGTGACTCAGGTTCACGGCTGATCCCACAGTTAGAAAAAAGAGATGTTTTGGTTTCATGGTTACTTATTGCAGGCAGAGTTTTACAGTTGGGTTTTGGCAAACAGAGCTGGTGCTTTTGGCTGGAGCGATCCACATCTGTGCTCAGCAGGCGTTATCTTGAGCCATCACCAATACCTCCCTGCAGAAACAGAACAAGATACGCTGATCATATATTTACCGAGTGGATGAGCTGTAGAACAGAATAAGGAAAAGGAAAAGTTTCGCAAAAAAAAGTAGTATTTAAGATAATTTAAGTTCTATTGCGCTTGCAGTTAACTTCAAGAGTTCTTGAACAGATTAAGACTTTAATCATTATAAATCTTTGGTTCTGAATCTGCAATGTCAAAACACAGCTTAAAAGAGCAGAAGAGATTGGCTAAAAAGACTATGAACAGCAATGGTTCATCCAGCTGCATTTTTGAATGAAGATGAAAGGGAAAGCGGAGGATGGAAAGAGTCAAAAGAGAAACAGAACTCGCAGGAAAATGTAGACCACAGAATGCTATGAAGTCAGAGGAAGCCTATCTTCTTTTTATTTAGTTGTGGTTTTGCTCCACAATTTACTATAAAAACCTGGCAGGGTCCGATGGGACTAGTTAGCAGATCCCACTGATATGACTTGACTTGGGTGGTTCCACCACAGGCTTGGACAGGGGTGAAGAGACTTCTAAACACTTGGAAACTTTTGTGTGTCTGACTGTAAATTTGTCCACTGTTTTGGAGAGAGGTTGCAGATTCAGCAGAAACAGACACTGATGACCCTCTCGTTTGCACTGCACTGTTTTAGGATCAGGCAAAATGCCCCTTCATCTTTTTTTTTTTCACCTCATGATAGCAATTATCTCTTTTCCAGTTAAATGGCTGGTGATCCTGCTGCCCCGCAGAAGACAAAATATTTGGGTAATGTCATGTTTGGCGGTTGGGCGAAAAAAAGCCAAGTGCAGACAGCTGTCAATAGAATTCTTTAATAATAAAAACAGGAAAATTGGCACAAGGAGAAGCAGCTTTAGGACACAGTTAGACAAATAGGTAGACTGGATGGAGAGGAGGAGAGCTGGATGAAAGAATCCAGCGAAGAACAATGAGAAGAACGGTGAGCGTATATACTGAGGGACAAATGGAGGATTACACTGAATGCATGTGAGTTAATCAGGAGTTAATGTGAAGCAGCTGGGGAAAAGGAGCAGGGAGACCGAGGAAAGGGGACTAAATAACATAAAAAGAGAACTAACTTTTAAATTATATGGGACAATCTTACTTACAGAGAAAAAAAAAATACCCAAAAAAACAGAACACAAAAATGAACAAAGAAACAAAACAGAAAAAGATAGAAGCAATAATCAATGAAAATGAAGAAAACAGGGATAAAAGAGAAAGCCAATAACCTAACGTCCCAGAATGATGACAGGTTAAAGAGAAATATGCATGACAACCAGGAGCAATAACATCAGATTCTAATATTTTATTTGTTGTAGAACGTATTAGGAAGATATGTGTTAATTTAAAGGTGCTCTTCCAGCTATAAAGCACTTAGAAAGCGTTCATACTCTTAGCACCTTTTTTTTTGTTTGTTTGCTTTGGGGACTTCTAAAAGGAATGAGCTGCACTGGATTTTATCCAGGATTAGCAAAGTGGGAAGACCTGACAACAAATACGCAACAGTTTTTGGGATTTTTATTTGCCAAAATGCCAAAACTTGAAAACCAAACATATATTTTGTTCCAACTAGGATTTAAACAGTGAATAGTACAATGCATACATTTGATTTTTGGCCATGCTCCATTTTTCCACACATATGTTATTTGACATCTACTTTTCCTCCCTATTTTATTCAGTGAATGAAAAGGTAATGGAGATACAGATAGCAGCGAGCAAAACCAGTGCAATACTATTACCCTTTCCTGTTCCTGTAGGGCCAGGAGTCTTCTGGGAGGTGAGCTGAGAGAAGTCCTGGCAGACAGCCACTTCTGATGCCGAGGAAACAGGGGCGGAATCAAGAAACCTGTTTGTAACAAAACTGATGGGATTTCAACTCAGAATTAGATAAGCACAATGAATAATTAGAGTTTTCTGACTGTAGCTGTATTATTTACTAAAAGGAACTAAAAGGAAGAGTACTATGCATACTTTTTTGTATTGTCAGCTCTGAATACGTGCTGGAGCCATCTCATCTTCTGTTTCTAATTAAAGTGCAGCACTATTTTCCGAACAGCCTTTACCAAGAAAAAAAAAATTCTTGTTATTCGGAATGTTTTGCACAGTGGTTTTTCAGTATAAACACTCCAAAAATATTACACAACTGCACTGCCAAGGGACAGAAAATAAACAAAAACATGGGTGTTTTGCATGGTGAAGGTTTAAAGGAAATGTTCAGGATCTCTTTCAGCATTAAAAACTAATTTAATGATGACTTAAATGCATACTGCAGATTTCACTAAGCAAGTAATCTGTTAAAATTTGCACTTGTTGGTTTACATTTTGTTTACAATTAGCCGCAAGTTATGGGATTGAAACAAGAGCTCTAAACATAAAGAATGAACATTTAACTTTTAAGTTAGGGTTGAAGATGAGGTACACCTAAACTTAACCTAAACTGGAAATCTGTCTGAGAGGACGAGGGATCAGTAAAATAAGCTATAAAGTCAAACAGGAGGTAAATACTAAAACTCCTGACCTGCCCCATAAGAAAACCCCTTTCTCCTCAACCGGTGCTACTAAACACAACCCCCAAGACCGCCAACAAGCTGCTCTCCTGACAGCCACAGACTCTGAGGCCTAAAGAAAACAAACTGACTCTGATTATGAAAATAGTGCCGTAAGGCCCTCCCAGTGCCCAACGCTTATCTTACACAAGGCGAGCTTTGTGCTCTGTGGGGGCTTCTTGCTGGCCCTCAACCACCCCGCCAGGTGGAGACTTCCAGGGCTCGGCTCTCCTCCTCCATCACTTTCCCTCTCTTTGCCCTCGTGCGCACGGTGTCACCTCCACCGAGACCGCTGAGTATATTTTGAAAAGGGAGCATCAGGAAATTGATCCACAGGCACCATGCTGTTCTGAGGGCAAAAGCAATTCCTTAACAGTTGGAGATGATGAGGCTTTCCAACTGCAATGCCAACATTTTTTCATACATTGAGTAGTTTAAATAAAGGTTTGACATATGGAAAAGCCAACCCCTCTTGATGAGTATAACATGGGCCTGTTGCAAGGTTAGATATAGCAAGAATAGAGCATTTCTAATATAAATCCAGATTTCATCAAGTTACATCAGGAAACATTGGAAATAAAAGGAATAATAGGAAAGTCAGAGCAAAGGAATTTCTAAAGGTAGTTTTATGAGTGCAATGTATTTTTGGGCATTACTCTGTCATTCGTTTTAAAAATGTGCAATAAGGTTTGGACATAAATTTGTCAGTCCTGTTTCCTGGGCTTTACCTACTCAGTCATACGTGTCAGCTGTGTTTCCACCTTTGTTTTATTGTATTGCTTTGATGATTTTTGTGTTCTCTTTGTCATATTCCGATGCAATATGTATATATGATATGTGTAAATAATCTGCCAAGGGACAAGCGGATGCAAATTAGCCTCAGGCTACATGGCTTATTCACAAATACTGTGAGTTTGTTAATTAAATGGAAAAAATAACGAGTTTCCAGGTTCAGTGGAGAATACTAGGACAGCACTAAGAAGGAAAGGTTATAAGTGGTTATTAAAGGAAGTACTATTTGATGATATGTGATAAAGATGGTGAAAAGGTGTTTTCTTACCATTTATGACATGGTGCAGTTACAGAGAGGAGGTGAGTGTACTTACAGAGGCGGAGATTGACAAGTTGTGGCGAGCAGTGCATGATGGCACTGGATTCTTGTTCCTTTTTCCAAGAGGGAGATGACGATGGAGGGTTGGAGGGTGGACAGGCAGGTTGGTGATGATGATAGAATGTGAAGGAATTCAGACAGCAAATCCAGGGAAGAAACCAGTGAAGTGGTGAGGAGATTTTTGGAGGCAATCATTTTAGTTGTCCAACAAACTCTATGAATGAGGAGGCAGAGAAGTGGAATCCAAGAGCAGACTGTTTGACTGGCAAAAGGTTTTCCTGAAAGGAGGATAAAAAGAGTTAAGATTGGAGTATCAAAGAATTCGAGAGCAACAATCTAGTGGAGGCCTAATCAACACTCACAGAGTAAAACAACCTGCCACCTGCCTCAAGGAACCAACTCCTCTTTAAGCTCCTCCTGATTAAAATCATTTAGCTCCAGGAGTGAGGTCACACCCTTCAATCAGAGGGGGTAAGGCGCGCGCACACGCACACACACACGAACGCACGTGCACATTCTTATTTTAAGTACAAAGTGAGGACCTTGCCTTGGCTTCCAACCCTTTCTATGGCTTAACCCTAAATTAACCTTTATCAGTATATACGTGACCCTAACCTAAACCTAATTGATACTCTTGTCCTAAATCTAACCTCTAGCCCCAAAAAAGTGGGGAACAAAAAAACATCCTCACATTACATCAAAGTCCTCACTTTACTAGTAAAATGCGCAAAGTTTCTCATTCAGCTGCAAGTACAAGCTGACATGCCCTGTGGGCATGACAGCTTCGGTTTCAGTAAAATGCACCCAAACATTTACATGCATTTACCAAAAAGAAAAGAAAAGTAAACATTCAGAAGTAATATTGTTGTTTTGAAAATATGATCAAATAATTCAACTTAAAAAATGTGTCAAGCAGGCCATGCTAATGAGCATTTTGGTGGCTTTCCAACAGTATGATAATATTGTTATTTTGACAGTTTTATCCTACTAATTTTTAAATGTGGAAACATAAAAATATGCTCTGACCTTAGATTCCAGGATAACACTGTTCACAGCTTTGTCCACCCGTTAGAATGAACATTGGAGTTTAATTTTTCCATTGGTCTTATTTACAGCAAAATAAACAGTGCTGAAAGTGTTTTCTCAGTCAAATCTCATAAGTAAAGGATAAACAAAATTTGTTGGGGAATGAGCTGGTGACTAACTAGTTTTGAAATCTGCCTCAATATTAAGGGCAACGTGTGGAGATAAAATGGGTTTGTGTACTTGCAGCTGCCTGACTTTAGGACTTGATTACTTCTGATCATTTAGATAGCAGACATTTTTCTCTAGCAACCACACACCACAGCTGTCAACAATTTTTAAACAATCAAAGATAATGTTGATGATTTCTTTTACTCAAGGAAAGTTTTTGGAGTGAGCTTGCCAGTACTAAGGCAACCTTGTCATCATGCATTGGTGACTGCTAACAAAATTTACTACAGCAGAGAACTAAATTATCAGGCAGATTTGGTGGATGATTCTTAGATGTGGATAACCCATCTGGTTTGCTGTCTGCATTCTTTATCTTGTTTTTTATCTTGTTTTCCAACATTCATATTCATTTCCAAAACCAGAAGTGCACATAAATTTTTGTACTGAAGTGCTCTCTCTTGAACAAAAAGGGTCTCTGTAGCCAGTTGGTTGATTTTGCTTCCATCGGGTTTGATAAACCTACCCAAAAAAACGCATTTAGAGAAAACATAAGGACAAACAAAGAATTTATGTCAACAAGCCTGTCTTTACTTTAAACCCTCAGTGGCCCTTCAACTGACTAGGATTTAAAAATTCCTGACCAAAATCTTTGTCCCTAAAATCTGACCAAGTCAATTAAGACTTGGCCCAGAACCAGTTTGATATTTAAAGTCACTGCAATGTAGTCAATACACCTGAATATCCATTCTGATGAAGCACAGTAGTCGGATTAAAACTACCTTTTAAACTCACAACTTTTAAGCAGGTACGGAATGTACTTTTCATTAAACCCATATATACGTGTTTAATATTTTTTATTGGTCAGATGCAATGTTTTAATCATAAATTCCATGTTTTTTTAGCTGTAAGGAGAAAATCATGATAATCAACAGAGGTAAAAGGCTTGAAAACATCACCCTGTGTGTAATCCATATAATGTATTGCATTTAGTGAATTGAATTACTGAAATAAATACACTTTTCTATAATATTACAAATTATTGAATATGACTGTATGTGTTTGGATACTCAGTAACATTCATGTGCAAAATAAACAAATAAATAACATTACATTACATGCTGGCAGTAAGTCGGATTCAAATCCAGTGAGAGTTGGACTCCGCCAAGGGTGCCCTTTGTCACCAATTCTCTTCATAACCATTCTAAACAGAATTTCTAGGCGCAGCCAAGATGGTGAGAGGATCTGATTTGGTGGCCTCAGGATCGCGATGCTGCTCTTTGCAGATGATGTGGTCCTGTTGGCTTCGTCAGGCCGTGATCTACAGCTCTCACTGGAGCGGCCGAGATGAGGATCAGTGCCTCCAAATCCGAGGCCATGGTTTTGAGCTGGAAAAGGATAGAGTGCCTTCTTCGGGTCGGAGAAGATGTCCTGGGTGAGAGGCTTGGTCATCCGGAGGGGACTCAGAGTAGAGCCGCTGTTCCTCCACGTCAAGAGGAGCTAGTTGAGGTGGCTCGGGCATCTGGTCAGGTGCCTCCTGGATGGATGAGGTTATCCAGGCACGTCCCACCGGGAGGAGGCCCAGAGGAAGCCCCAGGACACTCTGGAGAGACTCTGTTTCTTGGTTGGCCTGGGAACGCCTTGGGGTTCCACCTGCAGATTTTTTTTCTTGACATCACCTGATATTTTTCCCAAGGGGTTTCTATAGGACAGCATTTTGGCATCGACTTAACATATTCAGCTCCACATTTCAATAAACATCTTCCTCCTGCTGAAACTTTAATGCATCAGGGTTTGCTTAAGTGGCATACTAACATAGCACATGTACCCTCTTTAGTATCATGACTTGTTGATCATTTGACTGCTAACACATTTCAACACTGTTCAGGGAGAGTGATCGCAGACACACTTAAAAAAAAGGAAGCTGCTTAATAATTCAGTCTTCTGCTTTAAAACTCAAAAAATTGAATTAGTTATTTTCCAGCTGCTCTCTTTTGCACCTTACTGCTACCTGGGCACATTGTGCAGGGCAGGTCACAAGACACAGGCAGCCAGGAAACTACAGCAGCCAATGCACTCTTTGTTTCACTTTAAAGCTCTTTGTAAAGGGTAAAAAAAAAAAACGGTTCAATTTACAGATTCATAAAAATAAAGAGCACAGCCTAAAAACTCCAGCCAGTTTGTGAGGCAGCACAGCTGAATGCGTGCTCAGGTCATATAATTATTGACAATACAGTAAGAGCATAAATGAGGAGCTGAGCTTTGTTGGGGACTCTGAGACACATTTAAAAAAAATGTTGTTACCGGTAAATTATGTTTGTGTTCAGATCTTAACATTGTGAGTATGTACCATATGTAGCACAAGATGCTGAGCTGAAAAGCATTATTTGACTTACCCGCTGTTGTCCTGAGCCTATTCAGTTGGAATTCATTAGAAAGCTGGGTTACATTCTTCACATTGACACCAAAAGAAATAAGAGTTGCGGATGACTGTTTTTTTCCGAGGTCTTTATGGAGTGTGTAAGTGATCTGAAAAGCACAGGGTGGCTTCTAGATGAGCCTGGGTTTGGATCAGAACCTTGCATCTGGGGCACATGTGCTTTTGACTGGGACAGAAAGACGAGGACCGAGAGCCAAAAGATCTTTCTCACCAAACTGTTCTTTATGTAAGAGCTCTGAAACACAATCTAATGACTTTCTTTTCCATTGCATATTGTCTATCCACTCAGCTCCAATCCCTCTCCTTTTCCCTCACAATTTAGATTTGAAATAGTTCTCATGGAAAGGAGAGCATTGTGAACAACAGGATTACTTGCAATCAAATGTGTTTATAAAATAGCGCTGCCGACACGCCAAACTGAAAAAGTGATCCCTGCAAGGACCAGATCCCTGTGGGCGAATGTGTTTGGTGGGACAGAGGAAACCCAAGCCGCAGAGAGATAAACAGTACTACTAAAAAGAGAAAGAGACAAACAACAGAGGAACTATAAAGACAGAAAGCTGTGGATGTTATGGTTTTTTGGCCAACAACAAACCACATCTAGTTTCCCCCGGCAGTCTCTTGGCACTGCTGCTCCATTAGCAGCATCAGAAGGCCCATGGCGGCCGACAGAAGTGTGACCGGAGATTATTGTCCTGCGTGCTTGTTTGGGTTAAGGCTTTAGATGGGGAAATGGGATTAGGCTAGACCCGGCTGGGGAGACACACACTAATGGGAAGCAGAAGAGCGCTCGCCTGATCCCCCTCCACTCACCGAGAGCAACCCTGTTATCCCACCTGATTGGATTAGCCCCCTGTTAAATGTGCTATGATAAGGGTGGACCACTGCTGAGAAGCTCCCTGGTACATCAGGGGTGGAAGCCCGCATGCTATACAGGGAGCAAACTGATTCCTCCACACTGTTATGTCTCGTGTCCGGGACTGTTTCAATTGTGTTTACATGATTGGGGGGTGCAAACAGCTTCAAAGTAGACTTTTACAAACAACTCCTTAAGCATAATTGTCTCTCCGTAGAGAAAATCCTTTTTCATATTAAGTGCTTAGAAGATATGTTGTATTATGATGTTTTTTTTTTCTTTTATTATTATTGCAATGCAACCTTGTAAATGCTTTTTGTATGTATGCAAATCTTCAAGCCTTAAACTTGCTAATTGCAGCAACTCTACCAATCAGACAGTAATTACTGGTATCCTGCCTGCCTTTCCTTCCAATGACTGAGCAGCTAATTTGAGCTGTGGTTTAAACAGCTGGAAAACAGCATCCTGTGGCAAAACTGGAGGCCTGTGTTTGAATATGCATGCGTGTGTGTGCATCTGTGTTGCCGCTCATATATGATGTATGGCACTTTTTATGAAAATGCAGTGTATGATATAATGAATTTAAGTAGTAGGAAAATCTGGGTGGTTGTGTGTGTAACGCAATATTCTTTCAGAATGTGTTTTGCACCTCCTTCTTTTGCCCAGAAAATCAAGGCCTCAGTCAATATGAAAAGTCATTCTGACAGGAGATGCTCAGAGAAATCGGCTGGCAACCGGAATTGCCATGATTTTCTCTGGGTGATTTGTTCTGAAACGAAAGAAAAAAAAGAAAAACTGTTCTAATGAGTGTTACCGAGTCTACTGCACTCATTGGTGTGGACGTTATTTTTGTGGGACGACGACTCAAAGCTTGACATCTCCAGCATTAGTCAGTTAAAAATTAAGTTTTTGAATGTACAGAAGTGTAGAAATTGTTTAATAGGAGTGAGCATTACTTAAACAGCAACTTCACAGATAACACACATAGACTGCTTCATAATCATAACAAAGAACAAAAACTCCAAAATAAAACCAAAAACATTGAAAGAAGCATAAAAATTGAAGAGGACAATCTGGATAAAAGTGTAAAATAATCAAGAGTGTCAAGAGAATACAGTGCTTTGAATACTCTTCTGATTTCTTATTTTACCATGGTTGTAAATGAGAAATAAGAATTGGTTAAATCAGGATCAGCAGGTCAAAGCTTTACAAAAACCAGATACTGGAAATTGACCACACCATTCTGGTACCTCTACTTGTGGCTCCCCGGTCAGTGTAAATTATTCACCCTGATTAACATTTGATTAGCATTTACTAAGGTAAAAGATTCAGGTGATATGCAACCTGCCACAGTTAAGGATGAAAGGATTACAGATTTTATAGTTACTTCTAAATTGTGCTTTATGAGAGCATATGTCAATAATTTAATGATTGTCTACAAAGCATATGTCTCTCCTCACTAATTCGATCACTATTTAGTGACAATAAGGTGGTCGCTCTTAAAAAAGAAAAAAAAAAAAATCTATATATATATATATATATATATATATATATATATATATATATATATATATATATATATATAACTTTTAGAAATCAATATTTTACTTTTTCTGGTCATTTTGTAGTACTCTACAGCCACCTCTTTCTAACAGCAAGGTAAACTATTGTGGAATCAATTAAAGCTAAGCCACATGTCCACCTGACAGGCACTTAAGAAATTAGCCCCTGGAATGCAGATCACTGTTAGCTAATTAACTAAACTGTTGTTTATGAAGCACGTGTGTCGTTACGAAGACGGTTAATCTCTAATGGCCACCGAGGAAAAAACAAGTGTGTTTGCCAACTAAAATAGAGTTCTAAGTGTGTCTGGTTATTGAAAGAAATGTAGTCAGATGAGGAGATAGTCTAACCCTCCGCCTTTGATGATTAAAATGTTCATTATCACAAAGTTGCATTAGTGAATGTTCTGTTTATTTTTTTATCTTTTGTGGAAGCTGGTTGAGCTGCTGCATGTACACGAAGTGTTTTCTTCTCCACAGCCATTCCAACACATGCACTTCTTTTTACTTACACACAATTTCACATTCCATGTTTTCATTTTCATCTCATCTCTTGCTCATTATTTGCTTATTTGTGACTTTAGTCGAAACAGGCTGAGAACACATTTTCATATACTGATGTGACAGTAATGCGGTGTTGTAAACAACAGGAAATTTTTTCCTGTTTTTGAACTATCAGTGAAGAAGCAGCAACACACATAAGATTAATATCAGCCATGCTAAGGCGGGCAACAGTATTAGAAGACCTTTTTCAATATGATCCACCATGTTTTTCTTCTTCATCTAATAACATTTCCAGGAAAAGAAGTGCTTTGTGCGCCTGATCATGGCGGTGAATGTGTCAACAAACGAAAGGTTCTGGCCCAGGCATCCACAACAGAAATTTGGCTGAGAGAGTAACTACTGTACCTGTGTAATGGCCCACTGACTGCTGCTGTGGTGGAGTTTCAAGAAAAAAATTATTTGAAGTCGTAATTGAGAAGACTGAAGACTAAAAGGAACAATTAATCTGCTTCTAAAATGGATCCTAGCATTTATAGTGCCTTACAAATGTCTTCCTACCCCTAGAACCTTTCCACGTTTTGTCACATTACAGCCACAAACTTCCATGTATTTTACCAGGATTTTATGCGATGGAGCAACACATAGCAGGGCATAACTTTGAAGTAGAAGGAGAACAGTACACAGTTTTCAAAACTGTTTTCAAATAAAAGATTTTAAAGCATCGGATGCATCTCATGCATCTACAGATGTCTCTTATCAGATGCCTGTAAAAAAAAAAAAAATCCAGCACAAACAACTATTTTCAGAAGTTACCCAATTAGTAAATAGAGTTTAATTATGTGTAATTTCATCTCCATATAAATACAGTAGTTCTATGATTGGCTTGGAAGTTTATTAGAAAACAATACTGAACAAACAAGCACCACTGGTCATGGATAAAGAGGCCGAGAGCTTAAAAGCATGGTTTGAATACAACAATAATTCCCAGACCATAAATGGGAAATAATCCCATTTCTGGCTGTGCTCTTTCTATTTTTTAAATCCCAAAATAGAAAGAGTACAGCAAAACAGCAAACCTACCAAGATATGGCCCAGTAAAATAAAACTGTGTGTAGACCAAAACAAGATGTGACAACCCACAGTTCTCTACCTCCACTGCAGCCCTCTTTCTCTTTCCCTTCTCACCCGTCGACTCGTATGCATATATTTGCAAAGGCTAAACACACAGCAAAAACAGCATCACCTTTCAGAGGAACATGTCTAGTGAAGAAGTAAGTAACTCATAACTTTATAATGCTGTTAGCAAGAGAACGGATTAATCCGTTGGACGTGCTCTCCGTCATTTTGCTCCTACGCTACAATGCTCTGACGGTGGCATTTTATGGGCAGAGAGGGGTAAGCCCAGAGTGGCAGATGTTCACATCCAGGTATGTGCCTGCGCGGCCGGCCCGGCCTTGTAAACAAGAGACTGGAGAACAACACAGAGAGATAGTGTGTGACGTCATACAATATTCCATTTGAAAAGATACCTTTAGTTTTTCAAACAACTTTTTAGTTCTTTCGATCTAAAATAATGACATTTCGCTCGTTGCTCCGTTAAGGATTGTATTTGAAACATGACAAAATCTGTAAAAAAAAAAAAAAAAAAACTTCAAGGGATGTCAATACTTTAGTAAGGTAACGTTTTTGTGTTTGTATTCTACTCCATTAGCAAGTAATACTTAAAGAAGTTGTCTTAGAGTTTCAGAATGCTTATTTACCACACAGTGAACCATTCTGTATTGAAGGATTATCTTTCTTTTTTTTTACTTCGCTCGGTTCAGAGCAGAGGTAGACAAAACAAAAAGGGGGAAAAAAACAGTAAACAGTAGTCATGTTATTTTCCTTTAGTGATGACAGAAGACAGCAAAACGCTTCATTGCTTTGCAAGCTGGACTTCATTGGAATTTTCCATAATTGATTTAAAATACTGGATAGTTTCAGATGCAGCAACAAAGCATTCCTGCAGAGGATACAATAAAGTAATAAAGCCTAGGATTTTTTTGGGGGGGGCTTATATGATTTTAAGAATTACGGGGTTTGCTTAATCATTAAAGAAACCAGAAAGAGACCAAAAAAAAAAAAAGAAAAGAAAAAAAGAGCGGCAGATCTTTTTCAAGCCAATAAATAAAAACACCAATCATTCATTTTTATCTTTCCATGTGTGTATGACACAGAAAAAACATTGGGATGTAAAACATTGGGCAATTTTTTTTTATTGTTTCACGTATTTCTGTGTTGACTGGGAACATAGTGTGCAAGCATAAGCCAAGAGACTGAATGTACTCATATGTGTGTACCTGCACGTTGGCTCAGCATTCTCTGCAGTGTTTGTGTGTGCGTTCATGGATGTCTGTGGGTCATTCTCATCCAGAGCAAGTTGTGAAAGCAAATTGCTAGCACATGTGGTGGATTTTCAAGTGTTTAGAAAGAAGCTGGTTTAAAGAAGAAGCCGGTGGGGGTGAAGGGGGGGGTGTTCAGCAGTCTGCAGACAGAGACAGCCCGCCTGAACCCCCTCTCCTACCTCGGCTGAAACCAGTACCTTTTATTCCTACTCATGGGAGTAAAGGTCAGAGGTCACTGGGGAAGATCTGTTTGATTGGACACAGGCCTGCAGTATCAAACGGGGAGGACACAGTCAAGCCGTAAACTGTAACGTGAGATGAAAGTGATATTTTAAACAGAAACACCATAACCAACAATGTTTATTCGGGGCACAAACACAAAGAAAAGAAGGCAAACAAACACAAAACATAGGACACAAATATGAGGAAAAAAGGAAAAAGTCCTGCACACCCTACCACTCAAACCTTGCCTTAATACTCCCCCAACCTAGTTCATTCCGGGGGTGGAGGGGTAAAATGTTCCAGAAGTGGGGATCCAAGCACAATTTCAAAGATGTAACAGAGGGTAAAGATGAAAACGCGCTTTTAATCTTGTGTAACCCTATAGGGCTCTAAACGAGAAAGGCTTTGGAGAAAGGATCCTTTAGAGGGGACATATAATCCTAATTAAAACATGGAGACGAGCTACCCTTTATCCTAAGGTCTCTCAGCTGTTGTGCAACTCTATTCTCCTTCAATATATTTTATTGTTGTTTAAGCAATCCTGAAGAAAATATAGCGTGAGGGAAAAAAGTCAAGCATTTAACAATGTTTGTTTTCCAGCTTCCAGACTCCATCAGTTTATTGGCTATGAACTAGGGCGGTTAACTTATGGTTATTTTGGTAGTCGACTAATTGATCAGTGTTTTTTTTTTCAATTGTAATCCATCTCCGCTTTCTGTGGGTACACCTTCCATTTTCAGGACTAAAGCATGTTCTACATTAGAAACCAAAAAAAAACTAACATTATTTGTATTTTAAAGTCTAGTCTATGAAATGCAGGAGGCCAGTGTAACAACTTTAGTACTGGAAGGATGTGCTCTTCTCTTTTTTTAGCTTTACTGAGGATGCAGGCAACAGTGTTCTGGATCATCTGCAGCTGTCTGATGAACTTTTTCAGCAAACCTGTGAAGACACTGTTGCTGTAATCAATTTGACTAAAGATAAAAGCAAGGATGAGTTTTTCAAGATTCTGCTGCGACAGAATCAGTCCTTTGATCCTGATTTTGTTTTCAGTTGAATGCAGGCTGGTTTTATAATTGTCTTTATGTGCCTCTGAAGGTTCAGGTCTCAGTCCATTAGTACAACCAGATTTCAGGCTTGATCAGTGGCGTCTAGCTGTAATTACTGAAGCTGTGTGCTGACTGCTGATTGCCCCTTCTTTGGTCAAAATTAATTATTTCAGTTTTGTTTTGGTTCAACCGGGGAAAGAAAATATGGCACATCCACAAATTGATTTGTTCTATGCATCTACTCAACGCTTGAATAGGTTTGGTTACCAGGAATATTGGAGATTGGTCTGTAATTTTGCAACATCACTTGTCCTGTTTGTTCTTTTTCACATAGTCGTTTGATAATCCCTGTTTGTAATACCGGGTGGAAAGTCCCCTGTCAAAAGAGGATGGGTTTATTAGTTGAATCAAATTACACACTGTGAAAACACTAAAGACTAAAAATTCAAATAAAATAGAATACCTTGCAAAGGAATTCACCTCCCTAGGCCGTTTGCATGTTTTGTTGCCTCCAAATTGGGAATTAAAAAAGCTTGTTCGAGAGTTTGCACCATGCAACATGTCTAAAACTTAGACAATGTTTTTTTTTTTTTTTTTTCTGGTGAAGCAACAAAAGAAAACTCTAGTTTGCATGAGCTTGCCACATCTTGCCATTGGGATTTTTGCCCATTCCTCAAGGCAAAACTGCTCCAACTCCTTCATGTTGGATGGTTTTCTCTTGTGAGATTTTAAGTTGGAATGACGTCTGGACTTTGCCTTGGCAATTCTAGCACATTTTAAAGGTGCTGGAATGCCCACTCCAGTGTGTTTTAGCAGTATGCTCTGGGTCATCGTCCTGCTGGAACGTGATCCTCCATCCCAGTCTCAATTCACAGGTACACTGATTAACATTTTGTCCCTGTATTTTGCACAATCCAGCTTTCCCTCAACTTGGACAAGTTTCCTATTCCCTAAACATAAAGATGAAGATAAAGATAGAACAGAAGATGGACAAAGGAGGAAAAAGTGCATGAGGTATATACCGTACATCCAGATATATACAGTGGATGGGAAAAAAATGAAAATAAAATAATATCAAAATATCACATAGTTATTGCACAGTTATTGACGTGTACAGGATTATTGTACAGGTTATTGAACAGTGTATCAAATAGTTATTGCACAGTTATTACAGTGTTATTATACCAGGTTAAAGTCAGTGGCATTGTAAAGTCTGATGGCAGCAGGGATAAATGACCTGCAGTAGCGCTCCTTTTTACACACAGGGTGTATAAGTCTGTCACTAAAGGAGCTGCTCAGCTCCTTGACAGCCTGGTGCAGGTGGTGAGAGGTCTTGTCCATGATGGGTTTAAGCTTGGACAACACCCTCCTCTCCGCCACTTCCTCCACAGAGTCCAGACTGCAGCCCAGGACAGAAGTGGCCTTCCTCACCAACTTATTCAGTCTCTTTCTGTGCCCCTCTGCTCAATAACTTTGTCCTTGACTTGTTTGGAGAGCTCCTTGGTCTTCATGGTGTGATGTCTCATGCTTAGTGGTGTTTCAGCCTCTGGGGCCTTTCAGAAAAGGCTTGTTTATACTGACCGATCATGTGACACTTAGATTGCACACAGGAAAACTGCATTTTGCTAATTATGTGATTTTTGAATATAATTGGCTGCACCAGAACGCTTCATAGTAAAGGGATATGACACATATGCATATGCAAATGTTCATTCTTTTAATCTTTTGGTTATTTTTTATATTCTTAAATACTTCTCCTTTCACTTCACCAACTTAGAGTATTTTTGCAGATCCATGAGACAAAACAAGATTAAAATATTTGCGTTACAGGTTGTAATGTAAAAAAATATGTAAAAGCCACGGGGGGGGGGGCGTACACATCTGCAAGGCACTGTGTAGCATGAGGAGGAGCTTCAATGATGTATTATTTTCTTCCCTAAGCTTCTGTAGTTGATTTAGTAGAATTGTGTCATTTTGTCCAAATTGGTTAGAGGCAACATTGGTACTGGAATGGTGCTATTTTGATGTACAGACAACCCTTGTGGTGTCCTTAATTTTCTCATTCAACATATTAATTCATTGCGGGCCCTGGTAGATTGGACTTCAGATTCTACAGACACAGGAGGGCCAGCTTGCTTCCGCCAATGCTTCAAAATTTTGTGAAGGGTCCCATAACATTGTGATTTTACAGTTTTATGCTGCATGAGTTTTTTTTGCGGTGATAGTGTGCCCTAAAGATTGCACTTTCTCAAATACTGCATACAGCTCTGGAATTTAGCACCTTTACAGCTGGCTACTTTCCCATGCAATAGTAACAAAACAGCAAAGGAGGAAGATTGCACATGTAGCAGCAACATGTGGAATATATGCTAGCAAAAATACACAATGGTTACGAGAAGTGCACGCTGTCCTGCAGAAAAAGTAGTTTGAAAAATGAATGTTCAGATGCACTCATATTTAGGATTTCCCCCGTATTTGTGTCATGCTCATGCCCTCTGGTGGAGGCACTGCAGCGAGTGCAAGTTTTATTCCTGAATCTAAATTGTTGCTCACGTCTTCTACAAAGGAGTTCTGATGGAGTACAGTCCGTTTTTTCAGAAAGGTTACAGATGGTTAAAAAAATGTCTCTGTCTCCACTAGTCATGCAGCAAAAACCTAAATACCATTACATTTTTATTAGAAAGCAATTGTGAATATGTGTGTACATGTATCAGTTGTGGTATCCTAGGTTTAAACAAAATACACAAGAGAGAGGATACATTTTCCACATTTCGCAGCTCTTTCTAGTGCCGTAAAAAAAGACATTTACATGGTTCTATACCATGTACCAAATATATTTTTGCATCAACATTTTTTTATAGTCCAACTCACTTACATTATTTGAATTTTGCAACCCTACTCTGAATACATAGAATAGTTATATTTATATTGAAATGTATTAAGTCATTTCACAAATATTAATTACTAATTGTAAATAAACCAACTTGTGTAATCTTTGGTGATATTTTAGATCTGTTTTCCAGTATTCACGCACCAAGACACACACACGAATACACATGCCACGTCCCTTTTCCACTGATCAAGGTAATTGAGAACAGCCATGCCCCCCAACCCCTCACCCCTAACACACACACACACACACACACACACACACACACACACACACACCGATCTCAGTTGTCCTCTTTTATGAAAGCCCAAACATCTGGTCCACATACACCCCAAATCTTCATCTCCCAGTCACCTCAGAGCCCAAAACCAGACAGACCAGACAGTTCCATGACAATGAAGTATTTGAAGACCAGCATGGAGAAATAAATGAAGGCAAAAAATATTTGACTTTGTTCTCAGAAAAAGGACATGTTACAAAGCTGGTAAAACAAACATCAAGCTGAAAATACTTTAATTTTTATTTTTAATAACATATATTAATACTGAACTGAAAGACAATGACACAATATAAACTGAAATTATTTTTAAATATTTTATGGACTCAGTACCACATAAGTCCTGCTAACCCAAGCGTGTTGGAGCTTAAGGGGGCCTAGTCGCGTTCGGTGACTTTAGGAATTTCTACGCAAGCAGCTCAGTCTGGTTGCATACAATTTCTTTTGTATAATTTTTTCCAATTATCGCACCCTATTAGCCTATTAGATTTTATTTCTGTTTTACACTTTGTTTTGCTCTGTTAGAAAACAAAGCACCTTTGTGTATATTTAAAATAACAAGACCGGAAGTATGAAATTGCTCATGCACGCAATGAGTAAACAAGGGGAAGCAATGGAGCAGAGTGAGTCAACATGGCCCAGCGGAGAAGCGAATAGATTGGGTTGGTCTTCTACCATGCCAAGCTGTCGCTCTACAGTGAGACATTCCAGGATGGTCCACTAGCTCTGACAGTAGCGGCATCCATTGTGATCTTGCTTTCTGATAGTTTTGCGGTACTGCTGGCAGACGACACACCAATGTTTATGTCTACTGATCACGCCCGGTGCAAAAATTCTTTTCAGGCTCAAAAAAAGACTGATTGAACCCCAGCAGGACAACCACTAGGAGCATATTGCTAAAGAGACAGTGTCTAACTAATTTGGAATTTTACTATCAAATATCAATACTTTCATAACTACATATTCTGCCAAAGTCTTAAAACAAATGCATAAAAAATGAAAGCATTCTTATAACTTATAATTAGCTGTTTATAAATACATAGGTGGCGGTGCACCCAATGGAAGATGCCATATTGTATTGCCATTTTTGATTACAGCAGCTGAAAGGGGAAAACTTGTTAGCCTTACGCATTTTACTTGTATATGAAGACGTGTTGTCGGTGGAGGAGGAATATAGAACAAGCAAAGATGACCGTAGATATTTCTATTTGCCATTTTCTGTTGACATGGAGGACCATCCATACTCTTTGCTGGATGCAGAGGTTTCAGGCCTTCTGCTGGACATGCCTGTTAATCCAATAAACGTGAAATTTATTTTGCCATTATGTTAGAAACAGGGCAATGTAGTCCAGCAACTACTCTGTCCTTCTGGCAGAGGCGGCTAATTTGTTTATTGGCTCTCACCTGACAGGACACTTGAACTTGTGCAAGATGTTGACATTGTCACATTTATGACTATGGCTTCCGTAGTAGTTATTACACGCTTAACGGCAAGGTACCAGAGCATACTTTTTAAGTATTTCTACTTTATTTGGTACACCACTAGATGGCAGTAAATCTTACTTACTTGGACTTTAAAATGAAGATATAGTTTTTATGTGTCTCATTTTACAGTGAAAATATGTGGCTGTCCCTTTAAGGTTACAAAGTTAAGCCATACATGCTCCTTGAGAAATTTTTACACAGAGAGCAGAATTCAAGCTTTGCAGGAATTTGTCCATATACCATATACTGTCCAGGTGGCAACGACTTTGGTTGTCTTCTTTTTTATTTCTCTACATTGAAGCATAAAGTATTGCTTTTTGAGACCGTAAACACTACTTCATGTTGTCAGACAGGTTCTGTTTAATTGATTTTACAACGTAACATAGCTAATAGTTTTCACATTTAACGATGGAAAAATTTAATTTTCCCGGCTAGGTTGGCATGGATTGCATTTCCCCTTCAGTAAATAAAATCATAATTTATAAAATCTGTGTTGGTATTTTCTAAAGTTACCTTGCCTGATATTTAAATTACTTTGACAAAAAGGCAAAAAACAAAGAACATGTAATGTGAAGAAACTTTCTTCAAAGGAAAAAAAATACAAGGACTTTTAAAACAAGGCCTAACAGTCTTGAAAATAAACTCTCAATCTACTGTCATTTTTACAAAGAAACCTGTGTGAGTAGCGCTCTAAAACAAACTCTAGCCCAGACACCAGCATCCTCCTAAATCCAGCTCTGCCTTTGTGTGTGTATGTGTGTGCATGTGTGTACTTGTACTTGCATCTGAGTGAGAATTGTTTTGGTGCATTTTACTCATAAAGTCAGGATTTTAATGTGAGGGCTAGGGGTTAGGTTTAGGACTAAGGTGTCAAATAGGTCTAAGTTAGGGTTAGGACATAGAAAGGGTTGAAAATTAATGGAAGCCAATATAAGCAAAGGCAAGGTCCTCACTTTGTATTGGAAACGAGGATGTATGTGCAGGCGCCTGGCGCCTGCGCGCGTGTGTGTGTGTGTGTGTGTGTGTGTGTGTGTGTGTCTGTGCACATACATCCAGCACTGGAGGCAGTGTAAGTTACGTGTTACAGATAAGAGATCTGGCTGGGACAGATTTAATTAACAGATATCTCTCTCTAATGTAGATTCTTTTGGCTCCTTCAGATCCAACCTCTTGTGCTTATCCGACTAAAAAAAAAAAAAAAGAAAAAACTTATCTTGGCTTTGCACTCATCATAATTTGTTTCCTATAGCGTTTAAAGAAACAGGGGTTTCATTCTACACCTTCATGTTTTACTTGCATCAGACACCAGTGGACAAGATTATTGCTCAAAGTATCATTTCCAACATCTTCAGTACATATTGCTCTCACATGCATTATGAGTCTGGTGCTGCTTTTTTTTACGTTACATCTAGGAAAAAATGGGTATCTGGATATGAGCAAGCTTGTATTAATTAGCCCTCTGTAAACTAAAGCTAATAGAGACTTGTCCTGTTAACTATCTCTCAAGGTGACCAGATTACTTACATCAATTAAAACGTATTCTGTTGGCCACATGCCTGAAACACACGCTCTTCCTTAGAGGAGAAGAGGAGATCATCACCCAATAAATCAGCACATGAAAGGAGAAAAGGTGGAGAAAAGTAAGTGAAACAGGAAAATGCAGGACAGGGATGACTCCTGTTTCCTCATCAAAGCTATTTGCCCTGCAGCCCTACACAAAGTCCATTACTGTTATAAAGCAAATAATGAAATTTAATTTAATGCTTGTGGATTCGGTACTTGGATTTTACAGTAACTATAGACTTAGTTATCACAGCTTGATGATCTAATAAAAGTTGATGGAACAAAGGAGAAAACTATTGACAAATAAATGAGTCAACACAGGAAGATCAGGTAGAATTCCTTAAACAGCAATACAAGTCTCCTAATGACATCATGAAAATAAATGTTTATATCCATATAATACTTTGTTAAAACGTGTGCTCTCACTGTTGTTATACATTGCTCTGTTTTTAATGATTTGTTCATAAAGTTTGACTTTTGTGTGTGTGTTTGCATGTAAGCAGGCATATCTAAATGAATACAAGGATTGCTCTGCATGTGGTTTGTGGGGACCCTTCTAAAACCTCTAGACATGACTTTGCAAAGGATTCTTCATAACCTAAGCATCCTCTTCATCAGACTGTTCTACAACAGCAGAAAGTCAGAGGCTTCTCCAGCTCAGCTGTAAGACAGACCAGGACATTGTCTGAAATAAAGTATTCATTCATTCATTAGTTCCAATTTAGAAATTGGTTTGTTCGCCCATCTATGTGTATCTTTCTGTGATAGAAATTTTTGCAAAACAAAAATTTTGCAAAACATTTCCTACACCTTGAACTTTTCACATTTTTACATGTTATAGCCACATATTCTAATGCTTTTTATTATGCCAATGTGAAGTTCAGATTGTACAAAGTATTTACTCAGGAGGGCTCTGTACAAATGCATGCCACACTTTCTTGATTTTTTTTCCAGTTTTTTTTTCTTATTCTTCCCAATGTTGCACTACTGTTTTTGTCTATCCCAAAAACAATAAAACAAAATAATACTAAAGCCTGGGATTGTAATGTGAAAAGTTCAAAGAGGTCTGAATACTTTTGCAAGACGCTGATTGGAGTTTTTGAGCATGGTGCAATAACTCCCAGGTAATCTTTCATCTCCAGTCGTTACACTGATGGTCACAAGCTGAACTTGCCTTAGTGAGTGGCCTTGTCTATACGTATTAGGGAAAATTATTATGTTTTTTTGGACTTTCATCCACATCTAAACTGTTTTACATCACTAAAAACTGTTATTTCTGGAAACGTTGGCCAAAGAGGAGCTTCGAGAAAACCCTGTTTTTGAGCCTGCCTGTGTACCTGGCAAAACAGCGCTTTAGGGTTCCCCGCATCTGTCTGTGATAAAAAAAATAAAAAATAAAAAATGTGGTGCTGATGTTATATGGTGCGACTATTGTTATTGAATAGGCCATTCAGTAGAAGAAAAATGAATGCTGAATGAAAGGTGCTGATTTTTACGTTGGTGACTGCGTCTTGTCTATCTCAATGTTAAACTGGACGACTTCACTGTTACACAATCAACAGCATCTCGACTTGTTTATTTCCAACCGGTAACCACACAGCATTTCCTGTTTTCACTTCAGTATTGAGACTTCAAGGTAAAAGCATAATGTCATAGTTGGTTCAGACGCTTTCTGCTTGTTTGTTTTTGCAAGTCTAGCTGCTCCAATATGTTGAGGTGTAAAGGAGAAAGAGCACTTGTAGGTCAGGTATTTTACACAAACTGTGTAGTTGGTGTAAAATGTGGTTGTTTTGGAGGATTCTGATTGTTTCAGCCTTGTGGTACACTGCACCCTCTGCGTTTGGTATGTTTAAAACAATGGTCAGCGGCATATTTTTGCTGGTTCGAGTGAATGAAAGCTTTTCTGAAAATCATCTCTTGTGTTAGATACTATTTTTAAAAGCGATGCGAGAGATTCATCCCCATGTGTGTAAAGGGCCTATGTCAGCCAACACACAGCCCACTTCCCTTAACCCCCATGAATCCAAAGTGTGATCTATATAAAAGAATGGCTTAGTGGGTTGTTTAAGAGAAAGCTCCAGAAGTCGGGTTTCTGTATTTACCCCAGTATCCTCTTTCCAGTGTTTCCCAGTTGACTTTAGGTGTTGCGTTACTTGAAATTGGATCAGTAGCAATTCATTATGCAGCTGATGCAACCTCATTGTCTCTTGGTTGAAAAACTAATAAAGATCAGTCTCTTTAGACATGTAGCAAACCACCGGTACAAACACAAATGTCATAGAACTAAACAGCCTTTACACCAAGAAGAAATGTTATTGTATAAAGTCACAATGGCGAAAGATTGCTGCATTTCAGAAGCATTTGAGCATCAAGATGGATGCGCATGTTGTGCTAGAGCAACCAGTTTATGAAATAAAATTAGTAGCAAGACCATGCAAATAGATCCATGCATGCATGAACACACACACACACCAACACAGTGCGCTCGTCATTAAAAGGACTGAAATACAATCCAATGACACATAGCACTCTGTTTAAAAGCATACTTTCACGAGGGATGAGGAACTTTAATTAACCTGGGTTGCAGATGGGATGGAGGCAGCAGTTATCTGGTGGCCTCTGGCATGTTGCCTGTCCAGCCTGGTGATGTGAAATATATTCTTATGGACATGAAGTCAGCAACATGCACGGTTCCCTCTCTTCCTAGACACATTAACCTTGCAAGTACGAACACCAATCCCAAAATAAAAAATCTGTGCAGTCTGAGAGCATTAGCCTTGCAAAAAGTAAAGCAGCTATAATAGTTTCAATACATGCGTTCTAATTCTACACATTATTATTGATTTTATTTTAATCATATTTAAAATATTTCAAGGCAATGCAGCCCTAAACCTGTCATATCCTGGCTCTGTGGTCTTCTTTGTCTCCCTGACTCCCCCATGCACACCTCCCCTGGGCTACTGACTCCAAGAACCTTGGGCCCGGCTTTCCCAGACGGTGATTTAAAATAACAATTGCATGCATATCAGGTTCCAGGCCTCTGAAATACATGTGAGATGAGGTAATGTGATCAGTTCAGAACACCATCTAAGTCTCTTTCCCTGCTTTCTGCATGCTAGTCTGCATATGCCTGTGTGTATCTTAATAACTTCTCTCCTATATTTAAAGGTGATGTTTTCTGTGGATTTGGTCCTCAGAAACAAAACAAAGAAAATTAAAAGAAGTATAAAAAGTGCAAATATTTCTAATGTTTAGATGTGTTTGAGCATACTTCAGTGAGAGCTTGGAAAACCTCACTGCTACCATATATAGAAGGTGACATGTCAGACAATCTTTAAGCATACCGATTGTTTGCTGGTGCTAAGTTTGGTACTAAAGGTTTTAGAATTCATTTCTGATCTTCTACCAAGACACACAAAAAATACTGCACTCTACAAAATAACTTGACATCTACCAGCAGCCCTTGCATAACCATCTGATCCAGAGAAGCTGCTATGTGGAGTCGGTCAAAGACAAAAGAATAGCCTCGCCAGTGTAGATATAGTGTGACTACTTTTACTTGTTAATAATCCATAATTTTATATCAAGGACAAAAAGAAGCAGGAAAAAAAGTTGAAGTCCTGTAGTTGCTTTTAATATTCATAAATACCAGTGTTTCAAAAAGTGCCAAATTACCTTTGTTAATCTGTAATAAAGATTTTTTTTCATCTTTGTTCAAAAATTAAAAACCCTGATTTGCAGTTTTTCCTTACATGAACAATTTATGAATAGTATTCGTATATTGTTGAATAGGGCAAAATCAGTATAGGCAAATTGAGATTAGTTGATCTCTAAATTTAAATAAAAATCTGTAAAAATTGAGGGGCATTACATTTCTAGCTTGGTCAGCCAGACTAACTTTTGCCTCTCTTCCATAAGGCTGAAATTAGTCTGGAACTGCTCCCACAGAGGGCTTTTTCTGGGGCAGGGGTAACAGGCACAAAGTAGAGAAACTACAGACGTGACGTGAAAAAGGTACAATCATAAGCATTCCGCTGTTAACATTTCACAATATAATTCAACATGGCGAGTCGCAGTCAAGCGGAGACTTCGGTGAATGATTCTTTTTAAAACAGAGGAGAGTGCTCTAGCAAACGAATGCTCCGTAGCGGCAGCCATCTTATTTGTTTTGGATGAGTGTATCTCGGTGCCGCACATCACTCAACATATAAAGCCCGTCCACGCCTGTGATTGGTTGGTATCAGTAAAGAGGGCTCTATGGGTGCAGTTCCAGACTCAGTTCGCTGTATAGCAAAGGAAAAGTGAAAATGAGTCTGGTTGGCCAGGCTACTACATTTCATCCGGAAATATTCAACCCTTCTCATACCAAAATTGCAAAAAAAAAAAAAAAAAGGAGTGGCCTCTTTGCATATGGCTTAACCAGTGGGTCATCTTCCGATAACTGTGGCTCATACCATGCAAGGCTCCACACCCTGCTGTATCCAGACAACTTTGTTAATATTCTCCGCATCACCACCTGTCAGATTTCCATATAATGCTTTATGAGATCACAAAATAAATTTACGAAAAGTCCCTTCCTCACCAACTTGATTGTGGCTCTGCATTTGGTAGCTGTGTTTGCCTCTTGACCTGCATCCCTAAGGCTACAAAATCAGCCTTCGGCATTGTTCAGTTGTGTGGCTGGCTTAAGTATATAAGTTTTATTTTCCTTGTTTTTAAATAAAATCACAGTAAGATGTCTTTAAAACAAGCCTGGGAATAATATTGTACGACCAAAAACTCTGAGTTAAATAGGAGTGCATAGTAGTAGGAACTTGGCTTTAGGCTAATTTATGTCAGTACAGTGATGAAGCACAATTTCTGCTTTGGTTCAAAACAACAATACCTTTTCTCAGATTTTTTTTAAAGTTATCATGAGCAGCAGTTTTTTTATGATTTCTGGAGTCCTTTAAATGTTTTTCTTTGGACACTGCTGCTTTGTCATTCATTTTCAGTATAATTCAAAACTAATTTTAAATGTATTTATTTAAGTTTTTTTCGTTTGAGTCAGTCGTTTTATTCTCTTTAGCTAAAGAGACTGAATGCTGTTTCTGCACAAAGAACCCAATAGCTATTTAAATGTCATCTGTCATTTTCCTCTCAAAGCATAGTTTTTTTCATTCACCGAAAAATCACAGTTTCCTGAAAAAAACGGGTGCAAATACCAAAGTCTATTAATATATTTTTTTGTGCTTGAATAATTTATTTCTCTTGTCAAGTAACTTTGATAACTACATAAAAAAAATACAAAAAAATACAACAGAAATGTTTAGCTAAACTAAAAATGGGATAACTTGTTGTATATGCTGAGAGAACCTTTGTAAAAATGCCTACACAAAAAAATTCAAAACAATGAATCTCTGTTCACTCAGTATGAGAGCTCGGGGACTGTTTTCAATTAGAGCCCAAGTTAACAGCATTAAACTCTTACATGGTGTCACTGAGTCAAAATTACAACTCAGTTAATACCTCATAAAATGGTCAGAGTTAACGATTGTGCAAAGAGACAGAGCCATAATGTTGCCCATAACATTAAACTAAGAAGTCAGGGTTACCTCACTGCACATGGGCAGGACCCTATAAGTCCCAGTGAGTAAACACCAATAATAGCTTCCATTAAGCAACTCACGTGGTGGTGTGGGCCGGGCCTGTGGGGGCCATTAAAAATTCTGCAGCACAAGGCGTTCCCTGCCAGACCCAAGCACAAGTGTTATGACACTGGTGGATGGCAGCGCAGTGAGGTGATAACAGGGACTCATGGAAACAAAGAGCCAGGGGGGACAAGCAATTAGAGAGTATAATAAAAGCAGCCACTGTAAATTGCAAGGAGAGAAAAAAACTTCAAGTGAATACTGCACCATGGTCGACCAGAGCTCTGATTAGAAACAGGACCACAGGAATTGGTGTTTTTTTGGGGGGTTTTCTCATTTGAACACCCTCTACATTCTAAAAGTATTCACTCTTCTTTACCTTTTTTACATTTTTGTCACATTATAACCACAAACCTAAAAGTATCTTATAGGAATTTTAGGATCAGAACCAACACTGCATATTTCACATCGGTTTACAACAAGGAACAAGTTACATTTAATTTGTTTTACAAATAAACTTTACAAAACTTTAGTATATATTTGTGGCCCTAGTATGGACTAGCAACCTGTCCAGGGTGTATCCCGCTTCTCACCCAATGACTGGAGAACCCAAGAAGGGCAAAATGAAAAAAATTAAATTGTTGAAAGAAGCCCATTTGTCACAAGCCATACAAGGGACAAAACTAACATGTGGAAGAATGTTCTCAGATGAGACTTAAACTGAACTTTTAGGCCTTCAAGCAAAGTGCTGTGAGGGGCAAACGTAATACTGCTCATTATCCTGATCCGCATGGAGAGACTGCAAACTATACCTGACTGGAGGTTCATCTTCCAGTAGAACAGCAGTTCTGAAGAGACAACCAGAGCTACAATAGAACAATTGAACAGCTTAATTATGTTCTTGTGTTAGAACAGGAAGGGATTACCAAAGTGTGGTGCAGTCGGTGTGTGAGCTGCCATCAGGGGGCGCGTGAGATGAAAAAAATGTAACGCAGTGTTTTTTCCCCCACACAGTAAAGACGTGTAAATAAACATCTCCTTTGTAAAAATTAAAATCAAAAACTGTAAATTTAATCAATAAATAACAATGTATTGTAATAATCTATTGCTAAGTGCTGTTGCACTCTTACTGTTTCTTTAAGTTAAGTGGTTTTGGGGTTATACTGGAAGAGTGGTGGTTCGGGGGACTGGTGGGGTGAAAGCTGTCCCTTTGTGTAAGTGTAAGCAGCAAAACCTCGGTCTGGTGCTTGGGTGTTATAACAGAACGTTACAGTATTCAGATAGAAAATGTGTTTATTTAGAAGAAATCTTCTTCTATGCTTCATTTTAAGATGAAATCATACACATTGTGCTGTAATATGCACAGCTGGCTAGAATCATACATTCTAGCAAA